>NC_057352.1:21471403-21708903 GCF_016509475.1 Prionailurus bengalensis | reverse complement strand
GTTTCACGTAACTGGACATCCAGAAATGCTGTGCTTGGTATATATTCTATCAGTGGCTCAATAGTTTCACCAAGAATCCGGGGCTTTCTTCTTTCTGCTCTGAGGTCAGCTTTGGCTTCGTCTCCTGGCTGGCTGTGCTCAGGATTGCTGGCTCGTGGCCCATAGCAGCTAGCAGCTGGGACTGCTTGCTTTCTTTTATTCTCTTCGGGGCAAATGGGAATAACTCTCTCTCCAACCCCAGGCTGCTGAAATCGTCTCCTGCATGCTGACTGGACACACCCCAAGGCACCTGTCACTCTCCGACCAATAACAGACCCCAGGAAAATGGTGAGAGCTGATTGGCTTAGAGGGATCAGTTTCCTTTCTGGCTCTGGGATCAGTCGTCCGGGAAAGGCGCGAAAATAACCCAACGGAACCAGGGCCCTTTTGCAAAGGTGGAAGGGGAGAGGGAACACTGGGGAGGAGACGATTGGCGTCGTGAGGATCTTCTAGTTTCTCAAAGGAAGAAGTCTGGATCTTAGAAGACATTTCCCAAATGTGAAACCAAGGCAACTAATTTATTATTCCCCCTCCCCCACAAAACTCGATGTAGGTCAATAACGTGAGGTTCAACAAAGCATGAGTAGGCATGAGCCAAGGTGGTCCGGGAGCCTCCAGGTTGGGATTTCCGGGGAAGTACAAGGAGGGAGGTGCTGAGCGGGTGGGGCTCATCTGAGAGAGACAATCAGGATGGTCGAGAACTCTAGAATTGAGTTCTTTGTATCTTTTTTCTTCCATTTCACGACTGCCTGGAAATAACCCATGAAGTGGATCTCAGCGCACCCCAACAGCACCTCAGAGACCTTTAAAAAGTCAAGAACTTCCTTAAGAGCTTAACTTACTACCCGAGAGTAACTTGGGTGCCAAGAGAACCAGGATTGATAATCCCTAGAAGGTAAATCCTGCCTTCGCCTCCAGAGGAGAATTCCAAATGTTAGCAGAAGCCTGGATCAGCTGAGAAAGCTACAGGTTTTCTGTTCCAAAAATGCTTTTGTTGCTAATTAAAATTAGTCTAATTTCGAAATGATCACAGCATTAAAGAGTATTTCAACTGATATTGATTTGATGATATCTACAAACATCTTAGAATAAAGAGGATGGTGTTTTAGCATTACAAGGTGTTCTGATTAAACCGAGATCTGCAAAATTGATGGCATGAGCTCCTGATCGCTCTTCATTCATTTTTTTCTGCAGGAAATAATTAGGAATATCGCCACTCCATGCAATCCACGTTTATTTTATTTTATTTTTTCCAAGGACGGGAGATGGCTGAATAAAGTGCTAGTTCTCTCCGTGTCTATGGTATTGCTCTAGCAATATCTTAATTAAGTCTAGAGTCAAGATGAAATATGTGTCCAAAGTATGTTTCTAATCCTTTCAAACTTGCAATTTTGATGTGTGATCCTGGGCCAGCTCTTTAGAATGGTGTCTGTTATGTCAATAAATCTTCTGGGATGTGTCAGCCGGGACACTGACACCTTTGGCAGAAGGGAGGACCGGCTCTCAGAAAGGCTGGGGAAAGGGGGAATGATCTCAGAGGGGGTTCTCTGTATTCCCGAGGCAAGCCTTTCTCCACACTGCCTACTAGGCATAAATATTTTGTCCCTGTGTGCCACCTGTCCTCTACTTGCCTGGCAGGTCCACCTTAACCCTGCCTAACTCCCACCACTTGCTAAGGTCTACACTGAAAGCCACCCCTTTCCAAACCCACGCCAACATGGATCTTTCCCTTCTTACAGAAGTTACCAATGATGCCAACCATCTTGACATTCAGTCAAATTACTACAGCAGATTTATGCTTTGTTTTGTTCAACATGTATTCACAGATGGGGCACCTGGGTGGCTCAGTCAATTAGGCATCTGACTCTTGATTTTGGCTCAGGTCGTGATTTCACGGTTTGTGGCACAGAGCCCCACGCTGGGCTCTGCACGGATAATGCGGAACCTGCTTTGGATTCTCTCTCTCTCTCTCTCTCTCAACCCCTCCCCTGCCTGTGCCTTCTCTCTTATAAAAACAAACAAACAAAAACATGTATCATAGAGCCCATTCTCTATGAGAGCTGCTCTTTGTGTCACAGGACTGAGAAAGACCAAGAAGATCCCTGCTCTCAGGGCATTGGCATTTTGGGGGTGTGACAGGCAATCAACAGCTAAGCAAACATGTAACTTTAGGTTGTAAAACACCCCACAAAAGTAAGGAAGTGGATAGCATGACAGGAATATTGGCAACGGAGAGCCATGTGAGTGAGAGCAAGTTGGCCTCTTAAGAGGGTAGCTTTCGGGCTGAGCCCTAGGAATGGGAAGGGAAAGAACACCTCGGAAGGTTCGCAGTGTTGCCTGGAGTCCACCCATGGGCTCTATCTCTGGGTTTAAGAGACTGAGAGAACCAGCTGGGATATGCCTGTCCCATCGTAAGAGGGAAGCAACTCCTTAAGGGCTAGATGGGATATACCCATCTGAAGGGCTAGATGAAGAGGCTCCACAGACTCTTTGCATGCCAGTGTTGGGTTGAGGGTCCAGGTAGTGCCCCATCGATACTTGCTGAACTTGACCGAAGGAGAGAAAGAATCCAGATTCTCCCCTTCCTAGAGAGAATCACAACAAGAGTAGTTTGGAAGGACTGCCAATTCCTGAGCGAGAAAACCTCAGTCCTAGGAGTTACTATTTTTCTTCGACCTCACATCACTAGCGTTCCACACGTTCTGAAATGCAACACCATGGCAGGTTCTTCACCATCTATTGGGAATGAAGGAAAACCTTTCAGCTTCTTTTCCACCATGTTTCTCCACCTTGCCCTCCATGCCTTTCCAGAGCATCTCTGGTGACCCAGCCCCAACTGGGTCTGACACAGTGTGAGGCTGAGACCTGGCTGGCTTGTGATGTGACCACGCGGGGCCACATTCCATCTTTCCTGTTAGATCAGACCTTTTCTGGAGGACGTTGCTTGATTCTTCTCGTGTACCCCAGGGGTACAAGTGGGACAGGGGTGTGTTTTCTAGAACATCTTGTAGAGTTGGAACCAACCAGCTGTAGCTTCCTTTGGCCACAGAGACAAGCAGATGACTGTGGTTCAGGACTTCCACGGACTGAGCGCCAGAATCAGAATTATGACCAATGGCAACTCGCCAGGGTTTCTTGCAAAGAACTTTCTGCCACCGGCTCAAGTTAAGGGATTGTCCAGTGCATGGTCAGAGATGGTGACTTGGCTTCTCTTGTTTTCAGTAGATGTGATGAGGAAAGTCGGGGATACTAGGACTTGGCCGTGACCTGGGGTCTAAGCAGAACTTCACTGAAAGTTTTGAATCTGCTGATGTAGCTTCAGGTTTGACATCCATTACATGGCTGGGAAACCATTTGTTCTCAGCCTCTGGGATCCAGACAAAAATGAACACCAGAATTCACCTGGTCCTTGAGCTGCTGGTGAGGAATCTGCCAACCAGGAGGGCCTGTAGATCCAACGGATGCTTCCCCATGTCTTCTCTTTGTGGGCAGTCCCTTGGCTTTCTTCCTCATGTTCTGCCACCTCTGGGGAGAATATAAGGCTGATTCATTCTTAGACTACTTTAGAGGACTTAGGTTTCAAGCTTCTTTCTCCATTGTTGGTTAGAGGACTTACGTTCCAAGCTTCTTTCTCCATTGTTGGTGACACATTGTGAAGTAGGCACCAAAGGAACCATTTCTCCTGTCGGTGACATTTCAAAGGTCATTTTAATTCTCCTTCTGACTTATAAGAAATTATCAAAACAACTCCAGCTGCATCCATTTTCCTCTGTATATGATATACATAATGATTCCAAAATAGAAAGCATGTTCACACAAGGAGATTTCTCATTGCTTGAGATTCTCTTTGTCTCCAAACATCCCAGGATACAGCCCTGTGACTGTCAACCATAGCGTCCCCTTAGAGCCTCTTTGACATGCTATCCCCACTTTCTCTGCCTACTTGAAGGAGAAACGCTTCATGCACGATGGACACCACTTTGGCTTTTGTTTTCAATGACTTTGCTGTTTAGATTGAGCTTTTAAAAATAGAGTTTTGTGCTCTTCCTGGTTTGGTGAACTCCAGTTGAAGAAACACCCAACGTGAGTATTTGATGGTGCCCAATGCACAACCCGGCACTTAGTGAAAGCTTGCCAATGGAAGTTCAATTGAGCTTCAAGCCCCGTCAGTGACTTCGCTGTCACCTCCCCTAAGCTGTAACTATGAATCAGTGAGAAGCCATCAAAGACTGTCTTCCTGGAGGGGTGGGTACTGACAGCTCTGGGGCTGGGGCCGGGACCTGCATGGTACACATCACTTTCCCAGGGCAGATGCTTCTGACGGGCAGCCTGCTGGTTTCTCTGGGGAGAGGCGTGTTAACGGGAGAAATTCCTCAAGACGAAATTCTTCTGGCTGAAGAACATGGTGTTCTCCACAGTATGGGAGTGTGTTACAACTTGTGTGTCTGCCGGCTGGGGACAAGAACCTGCTTAGGAGAATGCCTGACCTGGATTCTGAGTGTCCCTGTGAGTCTTCCTAAACTCCTGGGCTCTGGACAGCTGTTCCTGTTGGAACTGGGGGCCAGACCTTACGATGTGAATCATCCTAGCCTCAGGACCGGGGTTCCATGGGATGAGCTTAGGAGGAACCAACCCCCACCCCAACCCCTTGGACATCACTATTCCGGTATGCATGGGCCCCCTTCAACTTCCAAGTGCAGCGTCTACATCGCTGCGTCTCAGGCTTTTTGTTTCAGAGGCACTGAAGCCCACTGTGCCTGCACACGGAAGGTGGGAAGTGCCAGGGAACGAACGAATGCTCCCAGGAGCAATTCTCAGCCTCTGACTGTTGACAGTGGGGTGTCGCTACATCAGTGTCCTTACCACTCAGACAGGGCTTTGGAGGATTTCCCGTGGCCCCAGCACCATGGTGGTAGCTATCTTAATAAAGCACCTTTGTTGGCTAAGCTTGCCCTCCAGTTACCAGTATTCCCTACAGTCAAATTCTTTTATCAGGGTCCGCTTCTGGAGAGACCCAAACTCAGCTACACCACTCTTGGGGAGATCAGCCAGACATCTGGTGGGCACATTGCTGGACCTTCGTTCTTTCATTAACCACTCAAGAACTCATCTCTGCCCCTTATTGGTTCTGACAGGGAAGTCAGGTCAGAAGACACACTTTTCACCCAGAGAAAGAGACTTCAAAAGGAGAGGAGAGCGATTTCTGGAAGTGGGGTTACTAAAAGAACTGATACTTTTAGTAAAGGGACCAAGAAAGGCTCCTGTCTGGAGATGATGACTGGTGTTTTGAAGGACTGGAAGGATCTGGACAAGTGAAATAGGATGAGTAAAATCACAGAGGTGGGAATGTCCTAGGATGGAATAGCGAACCCTGGGTAGAGGGCCTCAGCTGGAGCGTATGGAGGAGATGTGAAGGGGAGAATTGGAGAACTGGGAAATAAAATGGGAAGAGAACATTAGAAAGACCCCAGAGGGTGCTGTGCTTTACCCAGCACTAATGGAGAAACTTAGGAGCAGGAGAAAGCACGTATCAATGCCCTTCTCTATGGAAATACATGGAAGTAAGCCCTCCTCAGTCAAGTTTAAGACCCAAGTCATTCAAAGGTTTAGGGAAACAAAGAAGAAAAAAAGTGAAAAGATAAGAAATAAGCTCAATTTGTCAACTCTGATGGTGACAATGATCAAAACATTTATAAATACTTTAGTAGAAATACGGGATTTGGAGAGAAAATTAAATGAAGGCAGCCTGGACCATTCGTATCCACCGTGATGTGGGCGCTCAGCCAGTCTTGACTCCCAGGCGGGTCCCCAGTAACCTCCCTACACCGTGACTGGATCCTCCCATAATTCTGAATCCAGATGCCAGCTTTGTAAGACTGAAAGCCATCCCACTCCCTTGTGAGGCATGTTTCAAAATCTCCCATTCCAGAACTGATGGTAAGCCATGGCCCTGAATCCACTCTTAATTTTGGAAGAGCAATGAAGCAATCTAAGATAGGAGTGAGGGTAAAATCAACTGTCTCTTCAAGGGCTCCCTCCCTCACACCACCTTGGCCTGGCTTCATGAAGTCTGCATCTAAGAAATAACAGACTTATACAAAGCCCAGCATGTCTAGAATGTAACTCTCTGTAAATGTCCCCCATGTATCTCAGCAGTGACTTCTAGGTATGGTAATCTCACTGTATTAGACAGCGATCAGTGTTGGGTTAAAGGCAATTCTTTTGCGAGCAGCATCTTTGGACTTTTTACTGAAGTGTCATATGCACATAGAAGAGGGCACACATCATAAATATTATTAATTAAAGCTTAATAACTTTAAAAAATCAATGTGGGTGCTTGCGTGGCTCAGTCGGTTAAGTGTCCGACTCTTGATTTCGGCTCAGGTCATGATCTCACGGTTTGTCAATTTGAGTCCCGCATCAAACAGACAAGCACGGAACCTGCTTGGGATTGTCTCCCCCTCTTTCTCTTTACCCCACCTCCGCACACTATCTCTTTCTCTCAAAATAAATAGGTAATTTTTTTTTAATCAATGAAATCAGGGCGCCTGGGTGGCTCAGTTGGTTAGGCGACTGGCTTCGGCTCAGGTCATGATCTCACAGTTCGTGAGTTCGAACCCCACTTTGGGCTCTGTGCTGACAGCTTAGAGCCTGGAGCTTACTTCAGATTCTGTGTCTTCCCCTCTCTCTACCCCTCCCCTGCTCACACTCTGTGTCTCTCTCTCAATAATAAATAAACGTTAAAAAAAATTAAATCAATGAAAGCACACAAGTCAAGAAATAACATTAACACTGACCCCAAAGTCCCAGGAGTTTCAGATACCCAGGTGAGTATCTTGACTTCTGGATTACTTATCTACTACTTAAGGTAATCATATGTGTGCATTTTCTCTTATGGTGTCTACAGTCAGGAGTTTGGAACCAGCTTGGCTGAGTTATGACTCGGAGTCTTTCACATCACAGCCAATATATCCTCCAGGGGTGCAGACATCCGAAGGTTGGACTGGGGCTGGAGAATCTGCTCCCAAGGTGGCTCACTTATGCGGCTGACGATTTCGTGCTGGCTGTTTGTGGGAGGCTTTAATTTCTTCTCACATAGACCTCCTGACAGGACCCTTTAGGGAGGCAACCAGCTTCCTTACAACCTGTGTCAGATTCCTCCAGAGAACCGGGTGAAGCTACCCGTTTTATGGCCTGCGTGGGAAGTGACATGGCATCACTTTCACCAGATTCTATTTGTTAGAAGTAAGTCCCCAAGTCCAGCCCATTATCCAAGGGGAGGCAATTAAGTTCCATCTTTTGAAGTGAGTGCAAAGATTTTGGATAAATAGGTTAACAACCACCACGGATGAGTTTTATCTGTTTTTACTTTAGGTACAGGAAGTCCTACACTATCTCATACACTATGAGCTCTTGTGTCTGCTTTCAGTCAATGCCATTTTGTGAAATTCATCCATGTCATTGCACATAGTTGTAGTTCATTCTTTGTCATTGCTGTCAGGTCCCATGGTGTAAGCATACCATAAAATATGTATCTATCCAACTCTATATAGGCAGTGTCTACCAGGAATAACATTGTCATGAAGAAACCACTTTTAAATTTGGGTTTCTATTGGGCTGTTTCTTGGTTTAAGGCTGACTCCTGACTCCTGTCTCATGGGAATTTATCATATGATATTGTATCATATCGTTGACCTCCAGAAGGGTGACAAGAAACGTGTCACTCCTCAGAGAAGAGTTTCAGGTCTTATACTGGTGAAAGTTGAGGCATGGTACTATAAGTTTTAGCCACCTTGCCATCTGGGCAACATTTTCTTCTTTCTCTTTTACCCCTCTCCCACAGAAAATACCTAGAGGTTAATTAGTCCTCATCAGAGCCCAAAGAAATAGCCAGAAGCCCTCCCCTTTAAGAGGCTGCAGTGAACCAGGGTGCCTGGGAAGTCATTCATTTCTCCGACTCATGCTATTGCTTTAGAAGAGGCGAAGTGACTAGAAAATGGGTACATTTGTGGGTGAACCGTCCAGTGGGAAAAGGGGCTCAGGGCAAAGATGTGGGCCTGCCTGATGCTGCATGGCTGAGGAGACGAGTCCTCAGAGAGCATAACCCGGGTGGCCACCAAGCAAAGCTATCCCTGAAAGGTGTCACTCCTCGTGGAGACGCACAGTCAGGTGATCCCGACTCCTGAGAAGCTTCTGGGGGAGGTGGAGAAGACGCGGGGCACCACAGCTAACTTTGGGAGCTCTTCCTTTCTCCCAGAAAACCACTCCGTGAACCTGCACTTTGTAGCTTTATCGCTTCTTTCCCTGTCACATTTACCTTCTTCCAAGCTTGCAGCATGGAGGTTAGGGCGGATGCCGTATGTCCTCCAGCCTGGCTCTTTTCCCTTCTGGGCACTCTGGCCCGATGTCCACCACTTTGGTGCCCGAGACATTTCTCTGGCCCCTGGAGCCAGGACAGAAGTGGGAGAGGCAGTGTGCTCTCCACCCAGCGAGGCATTCTGAACCAAGGACGGCTGGGAGCAGTGAACGAACACCTCTGCTCCCCCCATCCCTCTCCTGGATAGCTGGGGCGTGTGCATTCCACACCAGTTCCATCATGTAAAACAGTCCCCCATCTGGGTAAGCTTTGGTCACCCACAATGAGGCTTCCCTTCCTGTTGGAGAGACAGACAATAAGTTAGTGAAGATGTGAAGAACTTCTGGACGAGAGGGGGCATGCATAAGTCAGGGTTCCCCAGGGAAACAGAAACTATAGGAAATGTACACATATACAGACAGCGATTTATCACGAAGGACTGGCTTACACGATTATGGAGGATGAGAAGCACCCCCTGATCAGCTGACTGCAAGCTGGAAGCCCGGGGAGCCCAGTGGTAAGGTTCCAGACCAAACCCAAAAGGTCCAAGAACCAGAGAAGACAAAGATTAAGTACCACCTGTGTCTGAAGGCCCGAGGGCCAGAAGCACTGATGTCCAAGGGCAGGAGAAGATGGATGTTCCAGCTCAGAGAGCAAGTTCATGCTTCTTCTACCTTTTTGTTCTATTCCGGCCCTCGACGTCTATGCGTGCTGGTGAGAACGATCTTCTTTACTCAGCCTACCTATTCAAGTGCTTATTTCCTCCAGAAACACCCTCACTGACACGCCTGAAATAATAGATTGCCAGCTATCTGGGCACCCCTTAGCCCAGATAGATGGCCACATAAAATTAACTTGAGAATGGGGAGCCAGGGAGAACCCCTCTGAGATGTTCAATTGTGAGATGCCCGGCCACGCCTGGTCCCTAGGGGCCCTCCGTCGCGAAAGCATGGAGGTCCACTGGCCTTCCCTGCCAGCTCCAGTCCCGGTCCCTGGCTCAGGGACCACAGTCACCATGGGCTGCCCTTCTTTCTCCAGGGAGACCCAGACAAGCTCAGGACTGTGGGACCAAGTGGGCTGGATCTTGTCACTGCAGCCTCGGGTTTGGGCTGTCCTCTGTAAGTCCCAGCTCTCACCTGGCCATACCTGTATTCTAAAAGCTCGACTTGGTTGTTACCATACATGAGCCACAGAACTGATAAAAATTGGAGAAAAATAAGGGCCAACATTTATCAAGCCATTATTATACGTCCAGCGCTGCCAGGGGGTTAAAATAGGCTGTTTCACTGAGTCCTTCCAATAGCTCATTGGGACAAGTATTTTAGCCCTAGTTTTAGAGAAGGAAGCCAAAGTTCCGAGGGGCCAAGTGGCTTCTCTCAGGTGTCAGAGCTTATGCAGAGCTAGGATTCAAGTTCTGGTGTGCATGGACCCAAACCCAGTGCCCCCAGACCACATCCCACAACCACAGTCTCTTCTGAGGTCTGTTTGCCATGCCAGGTAAGTTTTATTGTTTAAGCCCTAATTATGCCTTATTCCTCTGAGAAGCCTTCCAGGATGACCAATGTCAGAGCTAGAAGCCGAGGTCTGGAGCCCATGCCTGCTTCCCGGGGAACCTGGGCTGGAAGGCAGCCGTGCCATTAGAACGTCCCTGGCTGCCGCCTGATGCCTGGGTGCACGGGAAATGCCACCCTCAGCAAGGGACTCAAAGCCGGCTGGCTCGTGCTGGCCTCTCCCCAGCATCTCTGGGTGAACATCTTCCAGCTCATTTCTGCAGTGATAGAAACAACTATGATGAAGGCCTCTTACTGGTCATTTATCGGTAGTAGCCCACATTCAGAGCTCCGAATTTTCTACGTGAGATCTCAGCCCATTCCCCTGCAACTTGTTGGTCTGCGGTCAAGTCCATCGTAATACGTGTGTTTTCTAATGGGGGTGGGAGGGGGGTGCACGCCGGCCGGCCTAGGTAAAAGCTCTACCCAGTATCAATAGTCCCACAGATACGCAGAGGGCTGGGTCTTGGCATGGCAGCGGAGAACTTTCTAGACTGAGTTGGAACATTCTCTCTGTGACGCCTTGAAAATGTGCAACAAAGCTTGTTCCCTTTGCTTTCATCTGAGCCCGGCTTCTGTCAGTTTATGTGTTTTTCCAAAGTTGCTGTCAATCCCTCACTTCTTGAATCAGTTAATTATCTAGTTGACTGTCTGTTTGGGCAGAGGAAAACCCAAATTGCGTAGGATCTCGCCCACCTCTCCGCAAGTCAACGCGATAAACATTTACCACATCCCTGCAGGCTTGCCCGACATCGGGGAGGCAGGGGAGGGGAGGGCTGGTCTTGTCGCGGGGAGGCAGGCCCTGTGTCTTTCTTGGCCACAGGGTAGACAGCGGCCTATCCGTTGTGGGCTCTGGGCCTCGTGCAATCCAAGGGAAAGGAAGCCGCAAAGGAGCACCGAGTTGTGCCCTGCAGGACAACATTTGCACGAAAGAGACTGTGTACCTCGTCCCCCCAGTGGCCGGGAGCTTCATGTGTGCTAGGTCCCCGGGTCTGGATATCCAATGCAAAAAGAAGGACTTTGGGAGGAGAATCGTAGGAAGGACCGAAGAATGTGAGAAAGACAGGGAAATTTGGGATACGAGTGACGAGCAAGAATAGGCAGCTGCTTCAGGAAACTTCTACTGGCATGAGATGATGTCAAGTGTCCTTAGAAAGGAAAGAGAGAGAGAGAGGGGAGAGAGACAGAGAGACAGAGAGAGAGTGGAACGATTCAAAGGCGCCCAGCCCTCGTTTAGGAGAAAGCAAGACCCCTTGGCTTTCTGGGTCCCCCCAGACAGTGCAATGCCATAAGCGGGCTTCCCCAAGGGGCAAGCCTGGTGCTTTTCCCTGAAGATGGAGATGCGGATGCCGGGTGGGCAAGACTAATGACACCTGTTCTAGGACATGAGTGTCCAGACCGCGGCTGCCCCCCCGCCCCCAAGAGAGCACATGTGTGAAAGTTCTGAGTGTTCCCGGACAAGCAGCGCAAGACCGACTAGGGGATCGCAAGCATCGGGCTCCTTCCGAGGTTCAAAAGCCTCCCCCTCAGAATTCTGGATCAGGGAGAACTCTGAGAACGCAGGCGGGACCTCTCTGGGACGTGGATGGGGGACCAGCAGTGAGTTTCGCGCCGTGGCAGTTAGAACCCAAAGACGGAGGGACATGGAGACTCCCCGCGAATCCAGGCCTGGGATTCCCACGTGACCCAGCGGCTCCCCTTCAGAGCATGTTCCCCAAAGAATTGAAAGCAAGGCCTTTAGTGGTTGTTTCATTGGTACACTGATGTTCACAGCAGCATTGCTCACAACGGCCCAAAAGTGGACACAATCCAGTGTCCATCGGGGGATGAATGTGATATATGACCAGAGTAGTATAGGGGGCGCCTGGGTGGTTCAGTTGGTTAAGCATCCGGCTTTGGTTCAGGGCGTGATCTCGCAGTTCGTGGGTTCGAGCCCCACGTTGGGCTCGCTGCTGTCAGTACAGAGCCTGCTTGGGAGTCTCTCCCTCTCTCTCTCTCTCTCTCTCTCTACCCCTCCCCAACTTGCGCATGCTCTCTTTTTAAAAAATAAATAAATAAAACATCAAACATAAATAAACAGCTAAATAGATGGATAGATGGATCAATCAATCACTCAATCAATGCAGTGGAATATCAGCCTTAAAAAGGAAGGACATTGTGACACATGGTACCAGACGGATGAACCTTGAGGACATGATGCCTGGGGTTTGTCCCGTGGGAGAGTCAGGTGACACAGTGCAAAGGGAGCTTTGGGGCCAGACACAAACAGACTCAAACTCCAGCCTCATATCCCAGGGAGCTGTAGGATCTTGGACAGGTTGCCTGAACTCTGTAAGCTTGCCTTTCCTGACTAGATATTGGATGTTCCCATGACCACCGTGCAGGGTAATCGTGGGGACTGAATGAGACAAGGTTCCCCCAAATGGAACCCATAGGAAGCCCAGTAGAAAACAGACCAGCACAACAGATATACACTGATCACAGGCAGATAAAGAATCACAAATGGCCTGAAACATATGAAAAGGTGCTCAGATTCACTTATAACAAGAGAAATGTGAATTAAAGCTACATTGTGATACCAGTTTTGATCGGTCAGAGCAGAAACCCCAACCCTTGGAGAGGATACGGTGAGACAGTCCTGGGTATTGTTGGTTTGGGGCAAAATAACGCCACCTCCTGGACGGCAGTTTGACGATATTTATCAAAATGAGAAATAAACATTCTGGGTGACTTAACAACTTCATTGCTGAGACTGTATCCTCTAGGTATATGTGCACATGTGCAAAACGATTCATTTACAAGGGTTGTCTCAGCGGGAAAACTTTTAATAACAGAAAACTTAATACAGCACCCATTTAAGGGACTGGTGTAAATAATGCTGTCATAGCAACGCAAATGGAATAGTATGCAGCTGGGAAAAGGAAGGAGGAAGTTATGCAAAGTAATTATTACCAAAGTACAAAGTAATGTTCACAGTAAGCTACTTTTTTTTGGTAAAAGAGACGAGGGGGTCAAAAAGATAGATCTCTACTTGTTTCTTTTTGCCTAAACAAACACTGTGAGGACAAATAAGAAAGCAAGGCAAATAATTCCTTGTAAATGAAGGGGCCAGTGTAAGAGTGCCGGGGGGTGCCTGGGCGTCTCAGTGGGTTAAGCAGCTGACTCTTGATTTCAGCTCAGGTCATGATCTCAGATTCCTGAGATCAAGCCCCGAGTCTGGCTCGGCATTGACAGCGAGGAGCCTGCTTGAGAATCTCTCTCTCCCTCTCTCTCTCCCCCTCCACCGCTCAAGTTCACTCTCCTTCTTTCTCTCTCTCTCCCCCAAAATAAATAAACATTAAAAAAAAGTGAGACACTCTGGGCATACCTTTTGACGTACGTTTTAATTTTTAGATCATGTTAATACATTACTTGTTCAAAACACGTGAAACAGTAGAAAGTTGAGGAAAAATACACTTAAAGACCTATGAAACTTTACCAGAGATACAAAAGAAGCTTTAATGAATGAATTGACATCTTCTGTTCCTATAGGGAAAAACTCGATGCTCCAAAGATGTCAATTCTTCCCCAGTTCATCAGTTCAATATACTTTTCATCAACAGCCCAACATAAACAATCTGACAAAGTTATTCCAATGTCCATATGGAAAACAAAATCTTCTAGAATTGTCAGGAGAATTTTGGGAAAACGAATGAAGGGTTTGTGTTATGGAAATGTCTCATTCAATAGAGCAATTACAGCATATTTTAAATACAGTGATTATAGTGTGTTATTACATAGGAAAAGACAAATATATCAATGATAATGAGAGAGAAACTGGGTACTGACTCGTGCGTATTTGAAATTTTAGAGTATTATAAAAATAAAACAAGATCCTCCATTAATAAATCTAAATGCAAGTCGGTTAGAAGTCTACATGTCTAAAAACACACATTCTAAAAGTAAAGAATAAAATGTAGGAATTGTTTTCATAGATTTGGGTAAGAAAGACCTTCCAAAGCAAGAGAGAAAACCCAGAAAAAATCCAACAACAACAAAGAATAATCAGAATGAACTATGTAGAAATTTAAAAATCACTACAAACAAAGTTATTTATATTTGCCAGTAGTTGACTAATAACCAGAAATTAAAATTGAAAAGTGATTTGCAATACTACTAAATTTCCATATCCTAAGAAGAAATCTAATGAAAGGTTTAGCAGGTCTCTATGCTGAAAAATGTAAAATATCATTAAGAATAAAGAAGATTCAAATAAATGGATCTATATACTATTTTTATAAGTTGGAGGACTCAATAATTTAGGTATGCCAATTCTCCCCAAATGATTTATACTCTATATAAAATGCAACTCCAATAAAAATACCAGGATTTTTTTTTTTTGAGACAATTGACAAACTGATTTAAATTTTAATGAAAATGTAAAGGGCTAAAAATAATCAAGATACTGCTTAGGGAATGGAAGGCTGTCCTTCCCAAGAAATACCACTGGGTCTACTGGGTAACGCTATGCAGCAAAAGTAACTTGACTCCCTCCCTACCTCACATCATACACAATTCCAGGGGGACCATAAATCTAAATGTGAAAAGAAAACCGTAGATCTAAGAAGACCTTGGAGAACGTTCTTGGGGCCTTAGAGCAGAAAAGACTTCTTAGCTAAGATCAAAAGGACTACCATAAGGAAAGACTGACAAATTGAACTGCATTAAAATTAAAAGCTTCCGTTCTTAAAAAGACGTCATCAAGAGAGGGAAAGGCCCACAGAGTGGGGGGGACAAATTTGCCACACAGCTAACCGGTGAACAACTTGCAGCGGAAATATGCAGAGAAGTCCCGCAGATCGATACAAAATGAGACACAACGCAAAAGAACAGTAAGTGCCAGTTTTTGACTTCTTGCCTCTCAGTTCCAAAATCCCCCCGGTTGCCCCTCTGTAATGCTGGAGCTGGACCCTGCAAACCTCATTTCTGCTTTGCTATCTGGCGCTATGCCAGGCTCTGCCAATAGGGGGCGCAGGAGGAGCCGGCAAGGATAGAGGAGGGTCTAAGGTCCTTGTTCTCCCAGATTTTCCGTTGGTGGTGAGCTGAGTGCGTGGAGGGCAGTGGGTTCCTGCAGCTCCCACCCCCGCTTGAGGATGCGAGGCTTTCTTGGCTCTGCTGTGGCCTCAGCAAACTTCATTGCGACTGCAGATGGGTGCCACGGTTTCTGTAACAGCCACATCTCGGAGATCTGAATCTCAGCCTCGCTGGGAGTCTTTTCTGGGCTGCAAGTTTCTTCCTTGTCCACCCCCCGCGCTGTAGTTGCTAATGAGATCCATTTTAGAGCTTTCTTTTAGCCCATTCAGGTATTAGCCACCCCTGAGGCGCTTGGGTGGCTCCGTCGGTTAAGGATCAGACCCTTCATTTCTACTCGGGTCATGATCTCAAGGTTCCTGGGATTGAGCCGGGTGTGGGGCTGGGCTGAAGCAAGGCGCCTGCTCGGGAATCTCTCTCTCCTTCTCTCTCTGCCTCTCCCCTGCTCACGCTCCAGCCGTCTCTCAAAATAAATAAATAAACGTTAAAACAAAACCAAACAAACAAAAAAGGGAATTAGCCTCCGCTTGCTTAACAAACATTTACAGTAAATTTTCTCTGTTCCAAGTGATCGGGTGTGGTGTCTGTCGCCTGTGTCCTGACGGAGACAGTAGCTCAACAGAGAATGTGAGCCTCAAACGCGTGCTTCAGAGCAAAGGATATTCCAGATGGCAAACATACATGCGAAAAAGGTTGGAGCTTATTATCCACCTGGGGAAGGAAAAGGCAAACCACATGCAAATGTTACCATGTACCCATCACAATGGTTAATATTAAAAAGACTCACAGTACCAAGTGTGGGTGACGATGTGGAATAAACACAACTCTTATGTTGCAGCTGGTTCTGGAAACTGATAGAACTACTTTGAAAACCTGACATCATCTATGCTCTTTGATCCGGCAAGGCCACCCTTTGGCATACGCCCAACCGAAAGGCATATAAATATACACGATAAGACATGGCCAAGAATGTTTGTAGCAAGATTATTTATAAAAACCAAAACCTAAAAAAACAAAAAAAAACAAAAAAAAAAACCCAACCCAGGTACCCATCAACAGTAGAATGTGTAAAGAAAATATAGTACTTGTTAAACACAATGCTATACGACCATGGAAATGAACGCATGATAATATAGTACTTGTTAAACACAATGCTATACGACCATGGAAGTGAACACATGATAGGTCCATGGCACAATGTGGGTGGGTCTCACAAACGCCACAGCGCCAACCGATAGCAACAAAGAGTTACACACAGGAAAACATGACGTGTGCGCCTCTCGTATACACATTTTGCAAGGCAAAACTCATCCTTTGATAGCTTTTGTGGTTGTGAAATCACTCCCTTGGGTGGAGGAAAGGGATAGTGACCGGGAGGGTGTGAGAAAGGGGGTTCCTGGGTGTGTGAAATGTTCTAGCTCTTGACCCAGGTTGTGGTTACATGGATATGCTCCCTTGCTGATAACCGAGCTCGACACTTTTGACTTTCGTGCTTGTTTTGCATTTGTGGTATTCTTCAATCAGAGGCAAAAAAAGAAAAAGGAAAGGCGGCAGGACCAACAAACATCAACAACAACGCTGATGAAATGTTGCGTTGTTGAGGATGTGGATAAACGGGCACTTGATCATCAGGCAGATGTAAATTGGCGATATATTTCTGGAGAGTAATTCGGCACTACCTATCGAAATAAAAATATGACTAACCTCTGGCTCACCTTTGCACTTTCAGGAATCCTACAATAAGAGTCGCACATGCTTAAAAAGATGTAAGTAAAAGACTATTCACCATAGCCTTGTCCATAACGTGAAAGAAGATGGCACATGGAAACGTCTGTTAATCAGAAGAAAAGCAAGTACAGGAAAACCTTGCTTTGTGAGCATAATTCGTTCTGGCAACACGCTTGTGATCCAAAGCCCTCGTATGTCGAGGGATTTCAAGGGATCCAAGCGGATTTCGAGAACCATTGGCTCAGTTGTGATCATGCGACATTCAGCGTCACGTACGGCTTGCATTGCAAGATGCTGCTCGTTTATCAAGTTAAAATTGAGTAGAACTATTTGCTCGTCCTGCAAAACGCTCACAGAACAAGTTCCTCGCGATTCAAGGTTTTACCGTAGATCCACACCGTGGACCGCCGTGCGGCTGGTAAAATGAATAATAGGGCTCTATTTGATTTGACAGGACAGAATCTGCTGTAATGCTCATTGGAAGATGCAACTCTCAGATGGGTGCATTGGAAGATGTGGCATGAATGTAAAGAACTGAAGACATAGGAGTAGATTTGTAAAAGGTATCTTTCAAGTTTTACTCTACGGGTCGGCGTACTATGTAAATATCTCACTAAACTATTTTTTAAATGGCCCAAGCAAAGCATTTATTTAAAAAAAAATGTATATGAATTGAAAGGGCCCACCGTGAGGCCTGATAAGTGACAGTTCTTGCTGGACGTGGCCAGTGTGTACGTACACATGCATTTGAGACCAACAGGATTTTTTTCGGGAAGAGGGAACGGAGGGAGCAGGAGTTTCTGAATGGCCGTGGAGGGAAGAAATGCCTGAGCTCTGAGCTGGTTTATGCTGGGCCTGCTTCGTGGTCTGGAACCCTGATGTGGACCATCCTCCCTCCGGTTAGGCTCCCACTGTCCACTAGAAATACAACGTGAGCCTCATACGTGAGTTCGGATTTTCCAGGAGTCACACGGAAAAAGAAATAGGTGACGTTAACTTTAATAATATGTTTATTTAGCCCAGCATACCAAAACCGCTCTCATCTCCACACGTAATCAATAGAAAAGTATTCTTTTTTCTGGGCTTCAAAATCTGGTGTGTACTTTACATAGGCAGCGCATCTCAATTCGAATGCTGCATTCTTCTCGATCTGTATTTAGATATCACAAAATTGGCAATTGAGAAAGTAGATTCAAATACCTAAGCCGTTCCAAATATATGTAGACATACTTAAAAGTTTTTCAATAGCTAAGTCAAGTATCAGTCATTTGAGATGAATTTAAATTAAATAAAATGAAGTAAACTTAAAACCCCAGTTTCTCAGTCTGTCTAGCCACGCGTGGAGTGCTCAGTTGCCACACGTGGCCGGGGGCTCTCTATGTGAAGGTGCGGGTCTAGGCTAACCTCTCCCCGTGGCTTTGAAGGTGGCTCCCTTGGCCAAGTGTAGGGCCGCAGCTCTTCTCTGCCTCCCGAACACGGAGCTCCAGGCGCCTGCAGAGCGAGGGGCGGGCTGGAGGACAGCCAGCTTCCAGGGTGGGCAGACGGTCTCAGACACCTGGTCCCGTGACCTTTACCTAGCAGCTTCCGCACCGCTGTGCAGAGTGGCACGGGGCCCTGGGGGCTGTGAGAGACCCCCTCACCGCGTCCGCGTTCCTGGGGGATGAGCCTGACCTTGGGATGAACCCAAGAGGATGACCTAAGCTAAAATTTCACCATGTGGCAGCAGTGTGGGAGCAGGTGGCGACAGCAGCTGGGAGTTCTCTGGGGGCCGGGGTGGACCTCCGCCCCTCGGAGCAAATAAGAGCAAATAAGCCCCCGCCGAGGGTACGATGAGCCTGGCGGGGAAGCCCACAGCCCTGCCCTGAGCAGAGGTCTCTTAGCTTCTAGCTGAGACAAGTCACGTCACCCCTGTGGTACGCTCACGCCCGAGGTAAGTCGTACTTCCTTTGAAAACTGAGGGGCTACTTTTTCACATCTTCATATCTTGCAAATCTCCCATTGTTTCTTGCTTTCTTTCCTTTTTCTTTCTTTCTTTCTTTCTTTCTTTCTTTTTCTTTCCTTTTTCTTTCTTTCCTCTTTCTTTCTCCCTTTCTTTCTTTCCTTTCTCTTTCTTTCTCTCTTTTCTCTCTTTCCTCTTTCCCTTTCTTTCTTCTTTCTTTCTTTCCTCTTTCTCTTTTTCTTTCCTCTTTCTTTCTCCTTTTTCTTTTTCTTTCTTTCTTTCCTCTTTCTTTCTTTCTTCCCTTTCATTCTGCTTTCTTTCTTTCTTTCTTTCTCTTTCTTTCCTTTCTTTTTCTTTCTTCTTTCTTTCCTCTTTCTCTCTTTCTCTTTCTTTCCTCTCTTTCCTTTTTTCTATTTCTTTCTTTCCTCTTTCTTCCTTTTCTCTCTTTCTTTCCTTTCTATTTCTTTCTTTCTTTCTCTTTATTTCTTTCCTTTCCTCTTTCTTTCCTCTTTCTCTCTTTCTTTCTTCTTTCTTTCTTTCTTTCTTTCCTTTTCTCTCTCTTTCTTTCTTTCCTTTCTATTTCTTTCTTTCTCTCTTTCCTTTTTCTTTTTTCTCTCTTCCCTCTTTCTTTCTTTCTTTCTTTCTTTCTTTCTTTCTTTCTTTCTCTTTGTTTCCTCTTTCTTTCTTTCCTCTTTGTCTCCTTCCTTCCTTCCTTCCTTCCTTCCATCAGTGGTAAAACTTCTGTTCGAAAACCATTCTTAAGAAACTTGCAGAAGCCTCTCTCTCTGAGCTCTGGGCTGAGAGGACCACATGCTTCCATCAATATTCTGGACATTTTGAAACTTCATGGATTAATTCATCTCTATTGTGTGCTCAATGTGTGCCCTGGGATGAACCCAAATAAAAAGCATGGCCTCTACCCTTATTCATTCTTCAGAGACTCATGTAACCAACTCTCACCTCCTTCCTACTTGTGATGATTTATTTTATCTGTCAACTTGATTTGGCTAAGGGGTGCCACAGCTGATAAAACATCACTTCTGAGTGTGTCCTGAAGAGATCAGCATTTGAATCTGTAGACTGAGTAAAGACAATCACCCTCACTAATGTGTGTGAGCACCAATCTGATGAGAGCCCAAGGAGAACAAAAAAGCAGAGGAAGGGCGAATTTGCTCTCTCTGCTTGAGCTGGAACATCCACTTTCTCTCTGCCCTTGGACATAAGCACTTCTGGTTCCAGGGCTTCTGGCCTCAGAATTGGATTCTTACTATGGGCTTCCCTGGTTCTCAGGCATTGTGTTCAGACTGGAACTCCAGCACTGTCTTCCCTGGGCTTCCAGTCAACAGAGCAGGGGCTTCTTGTTCTCTGTAATTGTGTGAACCAGTCCCTCTTAATGAACCTCTTTCTACAGATCTATGCATTTCCTATTGGTTCCAGTGCTCTGGGGAACCATGACTAATTACATAACCCTTTTGCGCAAGTGTTGTCTTCTCAGTGAGGCTTCCCCTGATTCCCTATCAGCGCCGCTTCCCCATTTACCCACCTCCTTCTTTTTCCACGGCACACGTCACCGTCTGGCATACTGTGTGATTTCCTTCCTTGCAATGTCTATTAATTGTTACCTGCCTCCCTGTCTGCGGGCTGTTTTTCTGCTTCATTCACTGATGTATTCTGGGGCCCTGGACGTGCCTGACATGATGGGTGCCCTGCAAGTGCCATTCTGTACTTCATAGGAAAAGCCAATCCTTGGCGAATGGCTTCAACAAACACAGAGAGGGAACTGTAACGGAACTGAAATTTCCCTGTTATGATTGTCTCCTGGCAGCCTGTCTACTCCTTTCCAATGGACTTATGACTAAGCTAGTTTGTAAACTGTCAATACGTCTTCTGGTCTCAGATCTGCAAGTGTCCGGGTGGTCAGGGAGGGATTAGAGGAGAATCAGCTCACACCATGTGGGGCAAATAAGTCGTTTGGGTAGGCTTCTTGTTTTAGCTTGAATAACGTGACCAAAAACGGTACCTATGAAAAGATTGCATTGCTTAAGTAGAAGACCATGGAAATTCTCAGATACTTAAAATATACTGCATTATTTACCACGTGGTTTCACTTAAATTCAGAAAAAAAAATAAACTCTGTAAAGTGAGGTGAAAGATATGATCGGGAGCGAGCAGACTGAAATGAAATGGGAAGTTTCTGAATAACTAAAAGTCTGTGAAGACACAGAGAGGACCATAGTACAGGTAAACATGACATTACAGCCACTGCATTGCAAAAAATGACACAAAAGAAAACCAAGCCAGTGATCTAGGATACAAACACAATAAGCTCTAAGAAGCAGAACTTCCTTTTCAGGCTAAGGAGACAGACGTTCCGAACAGTCAAGATGATAAACAAGGAGGAGAGCTTAAACAAATATCCAAATGTCATTTCAAATATTCAAATACCCCAAATTCAAGTCATCATTATACCAGCAAGAAATGATTTGAGATATAAGAAGAAAAAAATATAGACCACTAAGAATCCTAAAGAAGAAAACAGAAGAATATGACGGGATGAATTATCAAGGTGATAATAGGACGAATCGTTTCTGGATAAAGAGAGGCATAAAGCTGAAGGGTCACATGGCTAGGTGTTTGCAAGGTTCATGAAAAGTGATCCATCTATGCACGGAAGTCTGGTAAAATATTTTGATTCCAAATGGAAAGAAAAACTTCAAAAAGGAGAAGAAGTCAATTACAATAGAGGAAAAATCAGCCGGTCTTCTAATGTGTGTGTTGCAGTTTTAGGAGTAAAAGAACAATGGAACAGGGCCCATAATTTTCCAGCAATATAGTGAACTTGACATCCAGAGAACAACTTGTGCTATAGAAGATTTAAAAATCTGGCATAGTATATTGAAAAGTCACCTAAGCAGGGCAGGGGACAAAAATCTATGTATGTTCAAGGTGGGTGGTTAGATCAGAGGCAGCTATATATAGCCAGCAACTCCATAAGGTGAGCTAGGGAAAAAACACCCCACAGAGAAAGTGAAATACCTTTCTGTCTTGTCTTTGGCTCTAGATGGAAGGAATTAAAAAAAAAAAAAAGAAATAGAAAAAGAAAGAAAAGAAAGTTTCTCCTAAGAAGTTCTACTATAAATCATTGCATGAGTTTGGGACTGGAATTCACACCACCAGTGTGGCCTAAAAATCCCCAGGAAAATTTAAAGTGGCTTCAGGTTGGCAGTATTCGTATGTGCCTAGCAGAACTAAAGAAAGTCTTATTTGGAAGAACCACTTTAAAGTTAGGTCTCGAAAAATGCCAGTAGTTAAAATTCCAGAGAACACATAACTTAAATCAAAAATTATAAATCACATAAGGAAATGAACAGCCACAGCAAGAATTAGCAGAAAAGACAAACCTGCAGAATCACCAAACATGCAAAACCTGTACTTACTACAATGATAAAATTCAGAAGATTTAAAACTCTGTTTATTATGGTTAAATAAGATAAAGGAGAAAAGTTTTAAAGTGTGACTATGGAACTAGGAACTATAAAAAAATTACCAGGCACATTTGACAAAGAATTAATAGCATTTCTAGGAATTTAAAAACTTAATGCACAGAGTAAGCAGCTATAGAGAATAGAGTGTGAAAGTCTAACATATGTCTCTTCAGAGTTCCAGAATAAATGTATTAGGAGAACTGGAAGAGAGACAATATTCAAAGATATAGTATTTGCAGATTTTCAAAATTGATGAAAAAAAAAAAAACCAATCATCAGACTCAGGAAGCTCAACTACTCCCAACGAGTATGAACATGAATATATCTACATCTGTAAAACCCTCGAGACAAAGAGAACTACCTTAACGGTGACCAAACGAACAAAAACAAAACAAAACAAAAACAAAAACAAAACCCACACAAGCAAATGATACATAAGAATGATATCTACAGTGGCATTTGACTTCTCCATAGAAATGCTAGAAGCCAAAAAACGGAAAAATAAATTTAAAATTCTGAGAAAAATTACTCTCAATTTGGTATTTCTGAATATAAAATTACATCTTGCAAAAGTGAAGATGAAACAAATACATATTGCCAATAAGAATAACTTGGAGAGTTTAAAAAGAACGAGCTCTTACAAAGGGAAGTTCTAAAGATCTTTCTTCATAATTCAGAAAATAGTTCTGAGTTGTAGGAAGGAAAAATAGAAGAGAGGAGAAAAGAAAGGAAAAGAAAAAGAAAAGAAAGATATGCAATGGGTCATCTAATTAAACAGTAATCATTTAAAACAAACATTATGATCTCTAAATGTACAGTAAAAATTGAGTAGAAATAAAACACTGGGCAAAAAAATAGCATACATCAGTGGTAAGTTCCAAATATCCTAAAATGGTTGTATTCTTTTGGAAGAGGATAAAGACATTGATTAACTAGAAGAGAGAAACACAGAAGATAACCTAAATTGAAAAATACATAAGAGGACAGACAAAAACAAAAAACAAAAAAAACAGAGAAAAGGGGTGAAAAGAAAACAAAAGTAAAAGGTAGAAATAGAGCCAATTTTATCAATTCTCGTAACAAGTGTAATTGGACTAAATATTCTGGGTAAGAAAAAATTTTCAAGCTCATTTAAAGAAAATATGCAGGATCACAAAACATTCATACTCAAGATTTATAAGTGAAAAGTTAAAGAAGGGTATGCTAGATAAACGCTAATCAATCAAAAGGGAGCTGGTTTATCAATATCAACCGTAGAAAAAGAAAATTTTATGTCAAAACACATTATTGTATATAAAATGTATCAGCCCATATTGAGTTCTAAGCGTCTATGAATTTACTATCAGAGATTTGCAATATGCAGATAACAATGGACATATATAAAAGGACAATTTAACAAATCTAATTATCATAGCAGGAGATTTTTTTTTTAATTTTTTTTCAACGTTTATTTATTTTTGGGACAGAGAGAAACAGAGCATGAACGGGGGAGGGGCAGAGAGAGAGGGAGACACAGAATTGGAAACAGGCTCCAGGCTCTGAGCCATCAGCCCAGAGCCCGATGCAGGGCTCGAACTCCTGGACCGCGAGGTCGTGCGACCTGGCTGAAGTCGGACGCTTAACCGACTGCGCCACCCAGGCGTCCCTAATAGCAGGAGATTTTAATATACTTCTCTTATTAAACGAAAAGTCAGGTAAAAAAATTAACAGAGACACTATTAACAGAGAAGCCAATCCTTTTAGAAATATTTATGAAAGTGAAGCACAGTAAGACTCAAAAATTTCAAAGAATTAATTTCATACTGAACTATATATATGACATATATATAATTTCATAATGTATATATAATAACTATATATAACATGTATATATGGATGTATGGTTATATAATCTCATAATTTGTGGAAAGCCAAGAAAATTGCATCTAAAGAGAAAGGTAGGGGTGCTTGGGTGGCTCAGTCAGTTAAGCCTCTGACTCTTGATTTTGGCTGAGGTCATGATCTCATGCTTTGTGAGATTGAGCCCTGAATCAAGCTCCTCACTGACAGCACAGAGCCTCCTTGGGATTCTCTCTCTCCCCTCTCTCTGCCCCTCCCCATTCAAGCGCACCCTCTCTCTCTTTCTCTCAAAATAAATAGTGATATAAACATTAGAAAAATAAAGAGAAACGTATACCATTTATATCAGAGAAAAGATGAAAATCAAAGGCAGAATAAAAATTAACAAAATAAAAACAAAATTATACTAGAGAGGCTTTATAAAGCCAGTATTCGGTTGTTTTAAAAGCTTAATAAAAATAGTCCCACACTAGTGAGATGTATCATTGCAAAAACATAGAGAATACAAATAAAATAATTATAGAAATAAAAAAAAGCAAAGAAAAACTAAGATCAAGCAGGAATTGAAAGAAAAGAATTAATTTCCTCAACTTCATGACAATATATTTGACATTTATGTGAAATAGACAAACTTCTAGAAAATCAACAAATCTGACCAAAGAAGAAATATTAAATTTCAATAGTTCTATATCCATTAAATAAATTGCATCAATAGTTTAAAAATATTCCCACAAAGAAAACTCTAGGTACGGATGATTTTATACGTAAATTCTACCAAGTGATGAGGAAAAATAATCCCTAGACTTCACAAACACTTTTAGAAAACAAAAATTGGGTACAATTCCTAAGCCATTTTAGGCGGCTAGCACAAAAGATCTATCAAAACAAGAATAACAGTGCAAAGAAAAGTTAGAGGCTAATCTCACTTATCAATATGGAGTTAAAATTTAAACCCTGAAAAATAATAATTTGTTAAAAAGAGAATATAAAATGACTAAATTAATTTCAAGTATGAAAGTGAACCCCAAATTATAAAATTTGTAAAGGGTATACACTACATTAAATTACAAAGATTTTCTTAAAGTCTTTTCCCTTGATAATTGTTGTTTTCTATTTTTAATTAGAATTCTCTTAATATTTGTTTCTTAAACATTTTAAAGTTAGGTATTCGTGTGCATTCATATTAAACTGCGATATTATCCTTTGGATCAACCCCTTTATCATTATGAAATATCTCTACTTTTAGTCGTGTTTCTTGTCTGATATTAGTTTCTGTCTAGCTTTCTTTGATTAGTTTCTGCCTTGTATGTCTTTTCTCATCATTTTGTCTTTAACAATCATGTTAAAGTTATAAGTCTTTTAAGCAGCATATAGTTAGATTTTGTCTTCATATCTAGTGTGACCAACCTTCATTACTTGGAATATTTATCCATTTATATTTGGTGTAATTAACGGGTTTTTTTTTTGTGTCCTCCATTTTACGACTTGTTCTATACTTGGCCCACTTTGTCCATGTTTCTTTGTCTCTCTTTTCTTGCCCTTTTTTAATCAACCAAAAACTTTTCATTATTATTTTTCTTTTCCTTATTAACTTATTTGTTATGTATTGTTTTATTCTTCTTCTAGTAGTTACCCGTCAGAGTACAAGATCATTCCTCGATGCAGTACCATCTGATACAAGTTACCTTTATACCTTCCTGTTGATGCTCAAAATGTGAGACGTTTTCACTCCATAAACTCTTTTCAGCATTTTGCAACCTTGTTGTCATATTTTAATTCTGTATATAAAACCCAACAAGACATTACTATTATTATTTCATATGGTCAATACCAATATGTATATTATAAACTATATGTTTACCCTTTGTTTTTGCTTTTAATTCCTTCTTAAATGTCCATGATTCTCTGAAGGATAATGTTTATTGTTTCTGACAAAAGAACTCTCTTTAGTATTCTTTCAATGCAGACTTGCTGGAGATGAATCATCATGGTTTTTGTTTGTCTGAAACTACTGTTATTTTACTTTCGTTTGTGAAGAATATTTTTACTAGGTACAAAATTCTAGGTTTGAGACTATTTTATCTCAGCACATCAAAAATGCCATTGTCTTGTCTTTTGGCCTCAGTCATTCTGTCAGGAAGACAGCTGTCAGACTTGCATTTTTCTTATTTCAAGGTATTGTGCTTTTTACCACCTCTGACTGCTTTAAAGTTTTCCTCTTATTATTTGGTCTATTGCAGTTGTACCATGATGTGCTTAGATGCAATTTTCTTTATGTTGGTTCTTCTTGGGGTTTGTAGAGCTCCTTAAATCTGTCTTTCATCAGTTTTATAAACTTCCTGGCCATTATCACCTTGCATATCATTTTGTCACCCTGCTGCTACTCTGTAGGATTCCAAGCACATATATTTTAGATCTCTTGGCCTTGGCTCAAATGGCATCTCATACATGCATCTGATGCTCTTTTCTGTATTGTCCATTCTTTTTTTTTTTTAATTTTTTTTAACGTTTATTTATTTTTGAGACAGAGAGAGACAGAGCATGAACAGGGGAGGGGCAGAGAGAGAGAGGGAGACACAGAATCTGAAACAGGCTCCAGGCTCTGAGCTGTCAGCACAGAGCCCGACGCGGGGCTCGAACTCACGGACCATGAGATCATGACCTGAGCCGAAGTTGGACGCTTAACCGACTAAGCCACCTAGGCGCCCCTGTATCGTCCATTCTTCTCAGTATTTGTACTGAGTTTATGTATTATCTATTGACCTTTCTTCAAATAAACTACTCCTGGGTTCTGCCATTTCTAATATTCAGTTACACCCATGTAACAAGTACTGACCTTAAGGTATTTTGCATTGTTGTCATTTCCATTGGCTTATTCTCTTTATTTTATATACATTCCAATTCTCTGGTGATACTCTCTTTCAATCCATTTTCTCCAGATTTCCTGTTTTCTTGATCATATTAATCTTACTAGATTAAATGATATGAAATTGTTATTATTTGACCAATTATTTATTAGTTGACCAATTTGAACTTGTTATTATTTGAGTTTTTTTTTTTAATTTTTTTTTTCCAACGTTTATTTATTTTTGGGACAGAGAGAGACTGAGCATGAACGGGGGAGGGGCAGAGAGAGAGGGAGACACAGAATCGGAAACAGGCTCCAGGCTCTGAGCCATCAGCCCAGAGCCCGACGCGGGGCTTGAACTCACGGACCGCGAGATCGTGACCTGGCTGAAGTCGGACGCTTAACCGACTGCGCCACCCAGGCGCCCCTATTTGAGTTTTTATCAACAAAAATAATCAACATCATATGGTTCAACCTGTTACCTTAGTTCCATTATCTGAATAGTCTGTGAGACTCTTCCTACTGCCTATTTATTAGCTTTTGTGTCACGTGGTCCTAAATTTTGATGGGGAAAAGAATACTTTGTTAAAAAGAGAATACAAAGTGACCAAATTAATTTCATTTCAAATATGGAAGAGAGCACAATATTACAAAATGTGTACAGATGATTCACCACATTAAATGATGAAGGTTTTCTTGAAGCCCTTTCCTTTGATTATTGTTGTTTTCTATTGTTCATTAAAATGCTCTTAATATTTGTTTCTTAAATATTTTAAAGCTAGATATTTGATGTGTAGTGTTGTAGCTGCTACTGTTGTTGTTTATGGTGTTTAACTGCACTGAGTACAACACACAAATCTTGATGTGTAACAATGCATCATCGTATATGGGTAAACCCATATAAGTGCTACCTAGATCAAAATATGGAACATGTTCATCAATACGATAGATTTGCTCATGCTCTTCTCCAGTCATTATCTCCCCAAGTCTAGCTGGGGAGGTTATGCCTGTTTGATACGGTATGTACTCTTTTGCGTTGTTGTTGTTGTTGTTTTCCACTTAATTTCATGTCTAGGAGTTCATGCATGTTGCTGCATCATCACAACTTTTTTTTTCCCTTTTCATTGTTGAGTAGTATTCCATTGCATAAATATACCATCATTTATTTATCCATTCTACTGATCGTGGATACTGCTTCTTGATGTTTTCCCATTTGGGTTTTTTTAAAAAGTGTGCTGCTATAAATATTGCTGTGCATGCCTTTTGTTGGACACGGCCACTCACTTGTGGCAAGACTATATAACTGGTAAGTACAGATGCCAGGCCATGTTACATATGTCTATTTCGCTTTAGTAGGGATTGTTAAATCATTTTTCCAAGTGATCATACCAATTTGTAGTCTAGCAATTTAAGAGAATTCCAGCTGTTCTATATTCTCCCTAGAACCTGGTGATGGGAATCTTTTAATTTTAGCCTTTCTGGCAAGTCTGGTAACAATGTTTTATTGAATTTTAATTTGTACTTTTCTGGTGTTTAATGACAAATTCTTTTAAATATGTTTATTGGTTATTTTAAAATCCTCTTTTGAGAAGTATCTATTCAAATTTCTTAATTTTCTATTGCATTTTAGAATTGTTTTTATTGATTTATGGGAGTTCTTTTTATACTCAGAGTTTGAGTTCACTGTTGGATATTTGTATTGGCAATGCCTTTTCCAAGTCTGTGGCTTACTTTTTTATTGTCTTAATGGTGTCTCTTAATGAACATGGATTTTTAATTTTAATGAAGCCTAATATATTCATCTTTTCTTTAACAGTACATGTTTTGGTCTTGTGAAAGAAATATTTGCCTATCCAAAGATAATTAAAGTCTTCCGTTTCTTCTTCTAAAAACTTTCCTTGTTTTAATTATTATCATATTCAGTTCAATGATACCTATTGAATTAATTTTTGTGTATTGTGTGAGGTAGGAATTGTATTAGTCAAAATTCTCCAGAGAAACAGAACCAATAGGATATCTATCTATCTATCCATTTATCCATGCACTAAGAAATTTTATCACATGATTATGGAGGCTAAGAAGTCCCAAGATCTGCATTTGACAAGCCAGAGACCCAAGAGAGCTGCTGGGTTAAGTTTCAGTTTGAAAACTAGCAGGGTCATGACCCAAGATGAGCCAATATTTCAGTTCAAGTCCAAAGGTGGGAAAAGGATGTCTCAGTTCACAGCAATAAGTCAGGAGGAGGTCTGTATTATTTGTGGGAAAGTCAGTCTTTTTGTTCTATCCAGACCTTCAACAGATTGGATCAGGCCCACCCACACTGGGTGTGGCAATCTGATTTATTCAGTCTTCTGATTCAAATGTTAATCTTATCCCAAAACACCATCACAGACACTAAGAATGTTTGATCATATATCTGAGTATCCTGTGGCCTAGTGAAGTTGACATATGAAGTTAACCATTACAGGAGTCCGGTTCATTTTTATCTATCTCATCTATCTATCTATCTATCTATCATCTATCATCTATCATCATATCCATTTGACCTAGCACTGTTTTTTTTTTGGTAACTATCCTCTTGGGGTGCCTGGGTGGCTCAGTCAGCTGAGTGTCAGACTTCAGCTCAGGTCATGATCTCACAGTTTGTGGGTTTGAGCCCCACGTTGGGCTCTGTGCTGATAGCTCAGAGCCTGGAGCCTGCTTCAGATTCTGTGTCTCCCTCTCTCTCTGCCTCTCTCCCACTCCCACTCCGTCTCTCTCTCTCAAAAATAAACATTAAAAAATTATTTAAAAAATAAAATAAAATAAAATGATATTCTTATTCCCACTAAATTGTGTGAATCTTTTGTCATTAATCATGTGCCTGGAAAAGGGTAGTTATTAATGCAATTGGCAAAGCTAATCATAAATTAGCTATACATATACTCATAATTGTTTAAAAATCTCTTATATTTTTACCAAAGTAATAAATGTGTATAGTTAAAAAATAAGATAGTATTAAAGGGCTGCACTGCACCCCTTTCCCTCTCCCCTTTCCTGCTTTCCATAAGCAACAGTTTTTCATGATTTTACTTACCTCTAATTAATGCTTAGATTGCTATTTCTTGATTTATGAGTGTTACATATTGTATGCTGATTTCTTATTTTATTAGTTTGTTTTTTTTTTTTTTTGCTTTCACACATCCACTCCCCATTTCTTGTCCTCCATCTAATCAATTTATCTACATCACAACTTGTGGTTAAATCACTAATTAATGTTTATATTAATATGACCATATTGTTTTCTGACTAGCCAGGCAGCAAACAATAATTGTTTTGTCCAACCTTTTGGTTTTGGAGGGCATTGAGCATTGTTTTCATTTTCCAATAAATGCTTTGTGTTCTACTCATTGAGAAACCCATTTCTGTCTAAATAATCTAAAAAATCTGTTCAATATCTTTCAGTATTTTTCCAAGTTCTCAGACATGTTTCCATGTCTTTTCGTCCCTAGAGACTTCCCTCTTGAAGTTCACCTGGCTTATAATGTTTCAGTGGAGAAGAATTTGATCTTATTTCCTATCCCTTTGTATATAGCCATTCCCCTCTCCCCTCAAGCTTTTAGGATCTACTTTTTATCCCTGGCTTACGGAAAGTTTGCAATAATGTGGTTGGCATAGGTTTTTGTTGTTGTCGTCGTGGTTGGGGTGGTTCATTCTGCTGGATGCTTCATGGACCCAATCTGTCTGGCAATTTCTCTTATTTTTATTTATTTTGTTGTTGTTGATGATATTCTGCCCAGGCTTTTCTCATACTGGTCAGATATGGGCATCCCCGAAGAAACTCAACACGTTTCTCATCTTCTCTCTTCTGTCATTCCTCTTTCCATCTCATTTGCCCTACTATTTGTTTTATTCTCTTCCACTCATTGCCCATTCCTCTAAGTTCTTTTTTGGCTTATTCGCTTTTATTTTTGTCTCCTTCCTTGTCTTCGTCTGTGTCTTTCACGTTGAGCCCTCTCTCGTGTATTGTGATTGGGGGCTCCCCATTAATATTTAAGACAAAGACTCTAAACTCATCGGAAGCTCCATGTGTCCCCACTGCCACACCACTGCGCGCCTCCACTGTTCTGCAGTCAAGCTGCCATTTGTTTTGTCTTTCTGTTGTAAAGCCCCCTAATGGCAGACCTTGTAAGGATTCTCTTCATGCCTGTTTGGTTTTCCCAGAAAATCATCCTTTAATATCACATCTGGTGGTTGGGGTTATACAAGTCGCTGACACCCTGGGAACGGGGCAGAGGAAGAGATGCGGGGCGTGGCCATTCTGGCTTTGGATTTATTTATTTATGTATTTATTGGCTTTTGTTTCCAATTTAGCACCCTCTCTCCCAACTCTGTCTGGTTTCCCCACATCTGGAGCCTCTCAATTCTAAACATAATAAAACTCCCGTTTCCTGTAGAGATGGAAATGGGATATATCCTTGGCTACACATGGAAGACCGAGAGATTGGAAAAGGCATGGGGGGTGGCGTCTGACTGCTCACTACAGATGTGCGACCTTGGTGACTGCAGCTGCCAGATCCCAAGCCTTCCCAGAGCCCTGTGGGGAAAATGGCTTTGTTTTTCACTGCTGTCCCCTCTGTTGGCACAAAGGGGTCCTTTCCCTAAGCTCCTCTGACTCATTTTCCCCTGCTCAGTTTGTTATCGTTGAACTATTTCATTTGTACCCACGAACACTATTCTATTCTCTGTACGTTTATGGGTCATCATTATTTCAGTTATTTTGTTGTCGTGCCAAGAAAATTTTGAGACAATAAAGAAGTACATGCGCGAGGAATTTAAGCTAAATCTCTTTCTTTACGCCCAAAGTGATGGCCCACACTAAGCAGAGGGTGCTTGTTTTGAAATAAATCTTATCATTAAAGACTAACACAAAATTTTTTTTTTTAATCATAAAATGTGAAAATGCAGGTGCATAGTCTATGTGACTAAAAGCAATGAAATGCCTTACAAAATAATAGAAACCCTATCTTCTTGTCAATAATAGAAACTGTGATTAACCCTTCTACTGCTACTACTACTTTTAATTTTATTCTTGCTACTAGAAATAAATCCTGAAATAAAGAGGTCCAAGTAAATTACAAAATCTTTCAAAATGAACGTCGGCGAAAACACTCTAGGCAAGGATCCGTGAGTACTCGCAGGCATATGTGAAGTCTTAAATGCACAGCGTAGAAAGTGAAAAGCAAAAGAGTGAATCTAAAAACTCACGAAGATGGACAATGGATGAAAAGATAAACCAAAATTCTATGAGAGCATTTACTAGAGGTAATGGGAAAGTTTACAAAAGCAGAAATGTAAAGAAACCAATGCAACTCAAAATGCTTGCTTAATAAGACTAAACACACACACACACTCACACACACACAAGAAAAAATGGGCAAACGCAAGCAGAAGAAAAAATGGAACAATACATAGATACCAAGAACATGAAAAGTTATGAGTAATCTACACACTGCTTAATGCCAATAAGTGTAAACATTAAATCAAAACTTTGAAGGTAACATAAGTGGTGAAAATCAGCACGAGTTCAGATGAACTACCCAAATATACTAATAACCACAGAATAAAATGAAAGAAAGTTGTGTATCAATCCCTAAAAATGTATGAGGTTCAGCTGGCTTTATGGGTAAGTTCTACCACTCTTTACTGAATAAAAATGATACTGTAGCATCTGAAGTGGTCCAGACCGTAAAAATAAAATGTAAAGTTCTTTGCTCAACTGATTCTGTGATCCTGGCTTAACCTCACACCCAAACCAGATAAAGAGCTTTAACACAATCGACAAATCAATGAAAAAAAAAGAAAAAAGGATAAGTCAATCTTACTTATGAACATAAACTCAAGGATCCTCAAAGACCTTATTCTAGCAATAATATAAAAACATAGTATGCTTTGACCAACCATGGTCAACTCAGGAGGGTAAGACTGTTGTAATTTTAGAAATCGATCTTGTAATTAACTGACTTCAAAGATTAAGCCAGGACAATAACAAAGCCTATCATTTCAAGGGGTGATAGATTTAATGTCCATTCTATTAGAAGCACTGGCAAGCTAGGTGTAATAGGGGATATCTTTGTTACAGTAGCAATCAGGAGCGACAGCAAGTAGTTTTTTTAATCGTAAAATATCCGAAGTCTTCCTTCATTGCTATTCTTCACGTTATTCTGAAGGTTCTAGCCAGACAACGAAAAGTAAGATGTATACAATTGAAAAGGAAAAGACACAATGGCCTCTCGATAACAGACTGTATACAATGCAGAAGTTCAATATGAGATCGAAGGAAAAAGATCACCATACCGATGGTGTCCCTCACCTCCAGTCACCATCATATAGAAAAAGGTCATGAACAGAAGATGCTCCTCTCAAAAGGACCCAAACGGTAATTCCCAAAACTCCTAGGAAAACTACCTCTTGGGGCGCCTGGGTGGCTCCGTCGGTTGAGCGTCCGACTTCGGCTCAGGTCATGATCTCACAGTTTGTGAGTTCGAGCCCCGCGTCGGGCTCTGTGCTGACAGCTCCGAGCCTGGAGCCTGCTTCCCATTCTGTCTCCCTCTCTCTCTGCCCCTCCCCTGCTCATGCTCTGTCTCTCTCTGTCTCAAAAATAAATAAATAATGCAAAGCTGCCTGATGGCAAAAGCACTTGATGGCAACACCTGGAGGGGTACACAGCCTTGGGAGGATGGCTCGCGGCTGACCTGTGCAGGTTGGGCCCTGAGTTACCGGGTTCTCAGCCTCAACAGAAGCGTGGCACGGGTGCAAGTGTCCCCTGACTTCGTGGGCTTCATGGGCGGACTTCATGTTAATGATTCCAGAATGAGCATGGCTGGGGTGACTTTGACGATCCTCAGAGGCAGACGCCCTTCATCTGTTTCCTTTGGACACCCGAGGAGAGGGACAGCTGCCCTCAGTCTGAAGTCAACCGGCCACAGGTTCAGATCCATATGCCGAGGGTGGTGGGGCACAAGGAGGGACCCATGTCCTTGTAGGCCGCTTAAAGTCCCCACGACACCAGCTCTGCAAAAACAAGGAGACAAAATGAAGTTCCAGCTTGCTTTGGCTCTGTTATTTTTTTCCTGTCCCACGTGGCTTAATCCAACCCTACTTGACTCACTCACTCTGTGAGCGTCAGTCTGTGTCTGTAAACTGAAGACAAGCCTCACAGCCTCCCGTGAAGATTGAAAAGCTAAGGCATTTAGTGGGTATTTTGGCGCCGATTTCAGCATATCAAAAGTACCTCATCCCTGTTAGGTGTTATTGTTGTTGCCGTCATGAATAACATGGAATCAAAAATATATCCTGAGAAGCTACTAGACGATATAAAGATAAATGTAGAGACATGCAATGTGAGTGGTAGATTATAGCTCTGTTTTTCTGATTTAGTACCATATTTTATTCTTTGCTCACTTAATATATCAAAGTCAGAGAAGTCTCTTGATAAAGTTTATTTAGTAGTAATATATCAACTTCTGCAAAGATGCTGCTTTATTTTCTAGTACCCGTGGAATATTTATAGAAATAATTACATGTTAGACCCCCCAAAATAACCGAATACATTCTTTTTTTTTTTACATTTTATTTATTTTTGAGAGAGAGAGAGAAAGAGAGAGCACAAGTAGGGGAGTGGCAGAGAGAGGGAGACACAGAATCCGAAGCAGGCTCCAGGCTCTGAGCCATCAGCACAGAGCCTGACGCGGGGCTCAGACCCACAAACCGTGAGATCACGACCTGAGCCAAAGTCATGCTTAACCAACTGAGCCACCCAGGCGCCCCTGAATAAATTCTTAAAGAGGTTTTCATGGTTATATTCTCTGATTGTAATGCAAACAGACTTTATGTAAATAATATGATTTTGAATGAGAATCTGCCTTTGACCCTTGAATGACATAGGTTTAAACTGTGCAGGTCCCACTTACATGCAGATTTTTTGGATAAATACAGTATAGCACTGTAAATGTATTTTCTCTTCCTTATGATTTTCTTAATAACATTTTCTTTTATCCAGCTTACTTGATTGTAAGAATACAGTATATCTTACATATCTTACATACAACATACAAAATACGTGTTAATTGGCTATTTGTATTATTGCTGAGGCTTCCGGTCAGCAGCAGTTAAGTTCTTGGGGAGTCAAAAGTTATATGTGGAAATACAACACTGTCTGTTAACTATCCTTGAATAAAAAATAAATCAGCACCTAAATAAATAAATGTTATATGTGGATTTTTGACCAAGCCCAGGGTGGGTGCCTCTAACCCCCATATTCTTCCGGAATCAATTGTACTTGAAATTTAATATGCACATTGCTATGTAACTCAGTAAAAGACAAACCACAACGACAAATAAAGACTATTTGAAAAACTACTGAGCTAACAACATAGGAAAACTTATGGGTTGCAGCCAAAGCTGTAATTATTATCGCAGTAATAATCTGAGATGTTTTTCTTATTAAGCAAGACAAAAACAAAAACAAATACTCTGACAGTGAAACTCAACAAGTCAGCAAAAAACAAGAAAGCATAAGAAAAGCAGGAGGGAAGAATTAACAGAAATAACCAGCATAAATATGCAGTCAGCAGAATTGCTAAATAGATGAGGTTGGGTTCTCTGAACTGACGAATAAAACATTCAAAACCAAGAAACCTAATCAAGGAAAAATGAGACCAAAATAGGATTGAGAATAAAGACATAATCACAAATAGGAAGGGGATTTATAGATGTTTAAAAGATTTCTATGAACGATTCTGCTAAATATGGAAACGGCATACAATTCATAATGTTCAGGGAAAACACATTTAAATTGGCTTAAGAAAATCTAGGAAATAGAAATAAACCAGAGACTTAAAAAAATAGAAACGTGCTGTCAAAGAGCTAGTTTTATAAGGATGTTGGGATGAGAGGGTTTGACAAGAAAGGTTTATTAACTGTTTGAGAGAATGGAAAAACAAAGTCCATCTCTCTGTCTCTCTGTCTCTGCCTCTGTCTCTCTCTCACACACACACAGGCACCCACACAGACATAAAAAAACAAGAGAGTACATTCCAGAAAAGAGGAAATACGATTTTTGAGATATATTTTGCTTGTAATATGACGGCCTACTTGGAAAAGCCTAGAGTCGACTAAAAAGCTATTGAAATTAATGGGAACTGAGTTAAGTGACACATTCCATAATAGAACATAAATATAATCCTTGTCTATTTTATCAGAAATAACCAGTTGATAAACGTAATAGAAAATGATCCCCGTTTATTACAACATTCTCAAACATGAAATATCCAGAGATAAATTTAGCGAGGAGTGTGGAGGACCTGCAGGGAGGGGGAAAATCCTATGAAACCTTCCAGAGGGCTGTCACAGCCCAGCTGCCTAGGTAAACACTCCTGGGAGGGAGGGGTGAGGAGTCCTACTCTCTGGGGGAGAGAAACTGACGCCACGGTGGCGGGTGGTCACGTGGAGATGAAAGCAGAGGAAATACGTCTTTTCCAAGTCTCTGAGAGTCATTTTATAGAGACATTAGGGAGAGATTCTCCTCTGCGCCCGCAGAAGCCAGAGGACAGGACAAGGGGTGGCCGGGGCAGGATATGCCGCACCAAGGAAGACGTCTCGGCTTCTGGCATAGACAGCTTGGTAGAGTAGCAGATGGAGATTAGATCCCCGCACAGTGGGGCCCTTTACCTTCTGGGGTCACAGACAGCAAGAGTAGAGCATGTTCTCTGTTCCACGCCTGATGCACTGACCCTTCCGACGTGGGGGCTTACCCCGACCTGCCAGGGACAGGGGCGCAGGTCACCCTCCCCAGCCTCAGACTCCCGAGTCACCTTCCAGGTCAAGAGAGCTTAGGGCTGTGTGTTCCCGTGGGGACACTGCTTCGTGCATGGGGATGGTTCCTGAGCACTGTCCCCGCTGCCACAAGCGTGTGCCCCAGGCTTACAGTTAAAGACGGAGCAGGGTACTGTGTCCATGTGTCCGGGATCTCAGAAGACAGTCAGCCCAGCTGACTCAGCTCCGGCTGTCCGCACTCACTGATTCACCGGGTCATTTCTAAATCCTCACCACACTTTTCTCTAGAACCGCTTTTGTCCTCATCGGTGTCGTTGCCTGTTTGTTTGTGGTTACGCCAAGACGGTCTCGGGACGCTCCAGGCCTCATCTTTATCAGCCTCCTTCCTGACCCCGCGCACGGGCCGCCCCGCAAGTTCACACGCTAAGTGCAACCTGCGCATTTGCTGTGAAAGCACAGCTTCCGGAGAAATGCCCTGTCCCCGCTGCCGGCCAGATTACTGTCCTAAATGCCTCCTATGGGGACATTGCGGAGCCTCCCCCCTCCCCTCCATGTTCGTTCCACGGGCTGCGGCTCACACCTGGCCTCCTTTGCCGGCTGGTGCGTCCTGTTTATCACGGTCGGTGGAGCTGTGCCATGTGACCTCCACGTGCAGCGCGCCCCCTGTCCATCAAAGCACGACCCCAGCCCAGCGCTGAAGCTGGGAGGTGCAAAAGACAAACGCTAGATTTTTTTTTTTTTCCCAGTGCTTGTCAATTAACCCGTGAAGCTAGTTTTTTAATTTTGTATCCTAGCTCAAAGTCACGGCCAGCGTCTGCAGGGCCTGCGGGGTTTCTCAGAACCTTCCTAATTTTGTGCGACCAGCACTCCTGCCTTTCATCCGCACCGGGGTGGGCAGTCAAGATGAATGAGTGGGTAGAAATATGACACAGGAGGGCCCTGAATAGACTCCGTGGTCAGGAGACATTAATCTTGAGGTGTGCGATACGCTTTCTCCACGGTGCGGACGTCGCCCTTTCTGACCACCACACTTCATTTGTCTGGTTAATCTCCCATAACCTGGGCCTTGTGATTAACCCTGTAAGTAAGTTCTGCTCCGGTGGTCTTTGCCCCTCTGAGTTTTCAGGATGGCAACGACCACCGAATCCCCTTCTCTGACCCGTTCATAGACGTCAGCCTTCCGGGATCCCGTGTGACCCTTCACACCATCTGGGGTCACCTCTCCCCCTTTGTGACTTTGACTTAAGCAGCTCAGTCCTATAAATGTCACAGCTGAGGTCAACGCCACGTATAAAAGGCACGATCTAAGCAAGCATTCCCTGAACACCTACCGTGTGCCGGGCCCCGGGGAATGCACTGTTGGGATCGTACAGATAATGAACATGTGGCCTCCGCCCTCCCGGGGGGTCATGCCCGGCTAAGGAGAGACACGAGGATGTATAATGAAGGTGTGATAGATACACACAAGGGACTATTACTCGGTCGTAAAAAAAAAAAAAAAAGAATGAAATTCTGCCACTTGCGACAACATGGATGGAACCAGAGAGTATAATGCTAAGTGCCATAAACCAGTCAGAGAAAGACGAATACTATGTACTTTCACCCATACGTGGAATTTAAGAAACCAAACAAATGAGCAAAGAAAAAAAAGAGAGACGAACCAAAAGGCAGACTCTTCACTACAAAGAACAAACTGGTGGTTATCAGAGGGGAGGTGGATGGGACGGTGACATGGGTGGTGGGGGTAAGGAGGGCACTTGTGATGAGCACTGAGTAATGGATAGAATTGTTTATTACCATATTGTACTGGAACTCGTATAACACCATATGTTAACTACACTGGAATTAACCTTACGGGGGGGGGGGGGAGAGAGAGAAAGAGAGAGAGGAGAGGAGAGAGAAGGAGAGGGATGGGGGAGGGAATCCGTGAGGTGGATTACTTTGGAAAGCTTGGTAATGACTGCCACACTTCTCCCTCCAGCCTCACCAGGAACAGGAGAGAAATCTTTCATCGGGATCACTCGGAGGTGTTGGTGTGGCCCCCCAGTCAGGACACAGGTGTCATTGTCTGCTTACACCTGGGAAGCCCAGATGGTAGAGATATGATTGACGGGTTTGGGGGCCACCTTGGGATCACCCTGTCCCCGGAGAGGGCAGGACCGTCTCCCATGGACCACACCAGGAGAACACCTGCCCACAAGATTCAGTGGCTCATCCCAGGGGCCGGATCACCTGAAACTTGGGAGCTGAGGCAGGGTGCGGCTGGCTGGCGTTGGGGAATGCATCGCCCACTTCATGGAAAGTTCTTCAGAGAAGCACTCGCACAAAAGCAGCCAGCGTCGACTTGAGCTCTCTGCCATCCAAGTAAGAACTTCCCTGGGCCCTTGGCTCTCCCTCTCCCTCCTCCAAGCGCACAGGACCAAGATACATGGGCTTGCAAGTGGGAATGGAGGTGAGCGAAGGCAGGCCCCCTGATGGCCCACCTGTGAGAGGTTAGGGGACAGTGGGAGCTGGTGAATGTGAGAAGTCAGATTTGTAGAAAAATGTTCAAAACTAATTATACACGGGGCTGTCTTCTTGACTTACTATGTTGACACTGCTTGGTGAGTTAAAGCGATCGTAAGATATCTTTCTCTGTGCAAGAGTGACTTCCTAAGTCTGCAGGCAGGGGCAGGGGAAGGGACAGAAGGAAGGAGACGACAGTAAAGTCCTGGGCCAGGCTTTCTACTTGTGTCAGGCACTGGCTATAGTACTCAGTCAGACCTTGAGTGAGGGGCCCTGAAACGGCAGGGAGGGCTATGCACACTTCTGAGGGGAGGCTTACATTCACCATTTGCAAGACGGAGAGCGCCCCAGTGTGCTAAAGACACATTTCACCCTACTTGTGTAAGACAGGATAAACCAACTTCCAAATCTCCTTCTGCGCTTTTGTCAAAGTGGTCGAAACTTATGGAAATGGAGAAGCCACTTTTCAATATTGTGACGCAGTTTTCTGAATTCTAATGACTGCCTTATAGTCTGCTTAACCGCTTCCTATTGGACGGACGTTAGGTTGTTTCCGATTTCTCGCCATTATAAGTGATGCTGTAATGAAGATCGGTGCGCATAAATCTTTGTGGTTACCTCTGACTACATCCCACGGTGAAAGCGGCAGAGGTGGGATGACCGAATGAATGAAGAAATGTAAGGCTTTTGATACAAAATGCCAGTTTCACCCAAATCTTACACCAATCTATAATCCCATGTATCTATAGTCCGGCTTACTCCCACCCTGCCAAGCTACAAGCATAAAATATTTTAAAATGTTTTCTAATATGAGAAAAGATAAATGGTAAGCCAAGGTCTTGATTTATATTCCTTTGAAGTCGAGTGAGAGTAAGTAACTTTTTATGCTGACCACACGTAATTCCTCCTTTATGAGTTTCCATGGGTTACTTGTTGTTTTTATGTTTTTAGGGTCTTTGACTTTTTCCTATCAGTTTCTGTGCATACTCTGCATAATAAAAACATTAATTCTTGGTCTTACTTGATGTAAATTTCCTCTACAGTTAATTATTTACCTTCTAGTAGTAATTTTTTGGTACTCGTGTATTTTGAATATTACGGAATTAAATCTATACATCATATATGATTTATTTGAGCAAGGCAAAAAGTCCACATTATAATTATAGGTAAAAAGGCAAGGCACGAAATAATATTTACAGTATGGTTAGAACTAAGTTATCACACACACACACACACACACACACACACCCCTACACAAATAAAAACAAATAGCAAAACCCAGAAGTTTATCAAAATTTATTAATGGCTACGGTTAAGAACTGGATGTGTAGATAATTTTTTCTCCTCCATTTTTAATTGATTTTTATTTTTTTAGAGAGAGAAAGAGCACAAGCAGAGGAGAGGGACAAAGGGAGAGAGAGAGAGAATATCTTAAACAGGGTCCACACTCAGCACAGAGTCTCACGTGGGGCTCAATCCCACTACCCTGGGGTCACGATCTGAGTGGAAATCAAGAGTTAGTTGATCGACCAGGCGCCCCTTCTCCATTTTTTATATATCTCTTATTTTGTGTAATGAGAAACTTAAATATTACATGTGAACCTTCTTCTACAAATTCAGATGCGCAAGGACTGTCATATTACTTTTATGAAGTCAAAATAAGTGTGACATAAGTTTCCATCCTGCAGGGCCATTAGGAGATTTTGTCCCGGCTCTTTTTGTCTCTTGCCCTCCTTCGGACACACTAAAATCCCCAAGGTCCACCCAGCAGCCACAAACCAGGAGCCTCCAGTTTTAGCGGATCCTGGTATCAGCCCATTAGACCCTCACCCAGGTTCTCCACTCCCTGGAGAAGGGCATCCTGACCCGTCGTGGGCACAGGGACTCTCCCCAGGCTCGGAGCCCAGGATGTATATTGAGCCTGGGTGTGCTGTGCGGGCATTCTGCTCTGGGGCAGGAGCCCTTGCTTATCCTGTCCCCTGCCAGGTCTCCCCGTCTGTCTCCTACCTCTCGCCCTCCCACCCCCCCTTCAAGAACACTGGCATCTCTTCTCTTTCCCAAGGAGATCAGGCCTTTGGAAAACAAATCAGGAAGGGAGTCTGCCTTTAGGAAAAATCCAAATGGATTTGTAGCAGCTGCTTAGAGGCTTCATGTCCTCTCCCCAACCCCCTTCCTTACCCCTGAGGCCTTTGGACCTGACATGCCCTCCGACTTCCGGGAGCTCACAAATACACTCCCTGCCCCAAACACTCGCCTTCCACTGACTTCTCCTTGACTGAGCATTTCCTACCCCAATCCCAGCCTCGGTTCAAAAGAACCATCTCCCTGGGGAAAACTTTTCTTGCCCCCCAGACCTGGGCCAGCACCTGTCGCCATGTTCACGTTGCATCCTGCACTGGGCCATCCAGAGAGTACATCCCAGGGTGTTGAACAACCTGCTTGCTTACTTACTGGCCTCCCTGTCTAGACTGGAAGCTCCATGAGGCAAGCAGTCATGTCCCGAATGCAGCAAGCACTCAATACATGAATGAATGAACAGGGTCACCTGTTTCTCTGCTTCCAGCCAATCGCTGGCAGGCTTACCCCTGAGTGATGGTGGGAGATTTCCTCTGTACATGTTATCACTCTCCTCATTGGACACTATGGAACCCCACTGTGTATTTCCCTGTCCGACTCCCCAGCTTGTCTGTGGGCCACTTGAAGGACAGGAGTGCACAGCCCAGTGCAGTACCTGGTACACAAAACACGCACGCGCGCACACACACACGCGCACACACTTGCACGGGTTTTCTTTTTCTTTTGTTTTAGTTCTTAAATCTTTTTTTTTTTTAAGTGACCTACTCTTTCCAAACACACAAAAGTTCAATCACCGTGACATGCAGTTAGACATAACCGCACTGTAGATAGGTAGATTTACTCAGAGGTATAGACTGAGGTGTAGATATAGATTAACAAAACGATTCCGAGATTCATTTGAAGAATAAAGTAAGGGCAGCTAAATATTTTTAGGGGGAGGAGGGACTTTCAGTAATAGATAACTAAAATGCATTATAGAGCCGCAGTGCTTAAAACAATGTGGTATTGACAAAAAGAATGGACCAATCAATGGATGAGAATTGATAACCCAGAAAGACACAGTCCCTAGTGTATGCAAGCATTTAATTTGTGACGGAACAAGCAACTGGCCCAAAGGAAAAGATGTATTATTCAATAAGTGACTTTGGGAATTACTAGCTCATTAGGAAAAACACGTTCAGGGCATATCCATATATCCTATTCTATAGCAAAACCAATTTTGGATTAATTAACTAGTTAAACTTCAAAAATTTGTCAAAAATATAACAGCGATGAAGTGGAGGGAGAACTTTCAAGACCTAAAATTCGTGTAAGATAAGAAAGGAAGGAAGGTGGATAAAACCGTGTGAACATCACTGGCATTTTATGTAGAAATACATCACCATTAAAAACAAACAAACAAACAAACAAAAAACCAGGCACACATTTTTAAAAGCAGTAGAGATAAGGAATTAATTTCCTTCATGTTTTAAAAATTACTTAAAAATCAATGGTAAAAAAACTGGTTATCTACCAGGAAAAAAAATCAATTAGTGATTCTTCTCGGTTGTGGGCATACTAGCAATCTTTATTTTTAATGTTTTTCCGTATTTTTTTTTTACATTTTGCAACAAGCATGCATTATTTTATAAGCAGATTACAGGCCACGATATTTTAAGGCACATGTTTGCCCTGATAGGGGGGCTGGGGGGGAGGGTTGCAAAGAACATTGTAATTTACAGAATATTAATGCAAATGGATAATAAGCATATAAAAATGATCACACGCAGGAGTAATTAAAGACATAGCAATGTGATACTAATTTTCGTTTATAAAAATGGCAACATCTTTTAAAAGCATGTGAGTTGCAACGGGATGAATGTATGGAGACATTGTATTCTCAGGTGCATGCTCATCATCACAAGGACCGATAAAGCCCTTCTGGGGTGCGATTTGGCAATATATATCAGGAACCTAAAATATGAGCATACACTTTGATCTAGTCACGTGCCTAGGCCTTCATCTTTAAAAGCCAATTAGTCAGGTCCACAGTCATTCATGTACACGGCAGAGTGATCCAGACCATAGGCTGGGATCCTGCCTCCAGTAGGAACTTGCTCCCTGCTTCTGGAACTGGAGGGTGTCTTTACCCTCCATGACAACCCGCCTGGACCCTGACACCTGGAATGCCCTCACCTCTCCGCCGGTACCTACTGGGTACCTCCAAGTCTGTACGAAAGCCACTGCCCAAGATGGGCCATCCGTACCTCTTGTGCCTGACTGCGCTTGTTGCTGGCATGACTTTTTTCGGCAGCCCCCTCCCTAAATGGGCAGAGTCCTGATGTCATGGGAGCAGTGATTTGTGAAGTCATTTGAAGACCTGAAGGAACTCCTTAGGGTACCTTCTGCACTATGTGATCTCGGGCGGGCCACTTCTTCCTTAACTCAACAAGCATGTATTGACCATCTGCTATGTGCCGGGCCCTGGGCCAGGTTATATGCTTGTGAACAAGCCACCTGGGATGAAACTTGCAGAGTTGGTTTCTTGATCTTTAAACAATGATGATAACATGCTCACCCACCCTCCCACCTTCCACGAGGTGCATAAAAATAAGAGATGTCAATCTGTTACGTATTCGATGAAGTTCTGTAAACCTGCAAGCCATTGTTTTTTTTTAGTCTCTTGAGTTATGCTATGAGCACGGCAGATATCCGGACCATGAAATCTTTTCTTTCGCTCTTTGCCTTGGCAAAGAGCAGCAGCAAAGCATCCTGGAAGGCTCTAGTAATCATAGAGCATGCCCGGATTAGGTCGGGGACCTACCATGGTCACACTGTGGGATACTGACGAAGGCTCTGCTGACACAGTGCGACCATTTGCAAAGACAGACATCTCAGAGCCATTCTCAGAACCGCCTTGTCGCTCAGTCTTTCCCCGTCACCATATCTGCATCATCACCAAGTCCTGCTGACTCTTACCTGCCTGCTTCCCTCCAGCTCATTTTGGAATACTGTGTAAAATTCTTGAAGTCTTCCCTTTGCTTTTAGGATAAAGACCCAATTTTCATAAAGGTAGGAATATGCCAATCCCTGCCTACCTTAACCCAGTATTTCACACTAATGCCCTCCAGCCTGACATCAACTGTATCACATCCTCCTGCCCCAGGCCCTTTGCACAGCATGCTCCTCTAATTGCATTCTCCTTGCTCATCCCCTTTTCTTACATACTGGTTTTTGTTTCCTACTCATATGACCCACAAGGTTAGACATGGTTCGCTTGTTGTGTCCCTGTCATATATACACAGCTTTTCTCACATGGGCTAAATATTCCCAATTTACGTGATTCTACGTCCCTCCTATGAGATATTTGACGTTAGACTTCTGTGATGTCTGGTTTTTCTTTAGAAGGTAAGCTCCATGAGGGCAGGTTCCTACTGAACCTTGTACACACAAAAGAACAGGAAGGGACTGGAGCATCCTCACTGGAGATCAGCTCTGGACACTGGGATATCCAAACGATGGCCAAACTGAACAGAGATCCGAGGGACCCAGCCTGCCCAGGGGCTGCGTGGAGAATGCCTCATGTGTGTGGTCTGAACACATTCCCTGAGCATGTGGACATAGAGAAGAGAACACTGTGGGCATGTGGAGAAAGATTTTGAGGAAGAAGTAGGAAATAAAAGGAAACCCCGTTCCTCCGCCCATGGCAAATCTGTCTCCCTATCAGTTCTGTTTTACACTTCTCTTTTCTGCCTTCCCTCGTCCCTGATGCTTTTCCTTCCCTAGTTAGCAGTCTGATTCTAAACGTTTAATGAACCCAGTGGCCCTGACTGCTCTCCTCTTTAACCAGAAACATAATTGCCTCGTTAACCTCTGGGGGGAGGTTTGGCTCTGCCCCCCAAGGGTTGGAGGCCTGAATTTCTGGGCATGCCCGTGGCCTCAGCTCAGTTAGTAGGCTAGCATTGGTGGCGGAGCAGCGTGTTTGGGGCTGAACGCTCATTTGCTGGGCAGGGGAGCAGGCGGTATCGACTCCCGTGGGAAAATGCACCTGCTCCTTTGCGTTTGGGGCTATTATTTAAACGGTTGTGCCCCGTCTCCCTCTGTCTGGTGGGGAGGCCCGGGGACCCAGAGAATCCAGACTCACGGTCTGTGACGGGCAGGGGTGATTCCTTGCGATACTCCTCCGATTCACGCTCCCCAGTGGGGAAACCTAAAATAAAGGGAAAAATTGGGTGGTTGGCTCAATTGGCTGCCATTTTGGTAACAACAAGTGGGAGCTGTTTTTGCTGCATCCACAGCAAACAAAGCTGGATTTACTTCCTCTACCCACTGAAATCTGAGCAGAGGATCAGTTGGCCAAATCCTCTTGGTGAGTAAGTTGGTCTAACACCAGCAACATTTCCTGGATGATGTGAGAGTTCTCAAAACTCTTGGAAGAGGGTTGAAACCATCCGGTTGGAGCCATGAGGTGTCTGACTCTCTGGGGAATGATTTACATATATTAACTCATGTAATTCTCACACCAAGCTTTCAAGGCAGACGTGGTGAGTCAGTTAAGACTCAAAAGAGATAAAGCACCTCCCCCAAGGTTGGGCAGCTGGTAAGTGGGATGCCACAGACACAAAACAGTCCTATTTACTTAGAAGTCTGCTCTGACTCTTGCTGTTACCACATGAAGTTGAACCGCCACCGCTGTCCTCGTGAAACTGGTGGAAACCTTGGACACAACACAGCAAAGCCTTCCTGAGTATAAAATAAGCATCCAAGCCGCTCCGGGCAGATGGAATTTTCTGGAGCTTCCTCCGTCATCTATCCGGTGGCCCTTACAAAACGCTGCGTATAACGAGAAGGCATTTTCTACAGGAAAGGTCAAATGCAGACATCTAGATTACATCATAAAGCTTTACAAATCCTCTTGGCTTCTAGACTCAAGTCTTCTCTCCTGTGCTCAGGCCAAGAGAATCCCATCCTGGCCACGATGCCTCAGCACCATTGCCGTAAACAGGCAAGCATTCGTTCATTCCGCAGATGTTTCCTGAGCGCTTCCTGTCAAGACACAGGGGCGTTAGCTACCAGCCCTGCCCTTATGTTCCTCCTCGAGTGCAAATGTGCCCATCAAGACAGCATGCCAGGCTTGATGGTGCGTGGACCACGGGAGCCCGGAGGAGGGGCCCTGGCCTCGCTTGACGGAACATGAAGCTTTTCTCCGAAAACTGTGCGGTTGGAAGTCCTTGTGCCTGCATTCTGGGCTCCGGGTCGTCCTCTACCAGACCCTGCTCCCTCACTTCCTTGCAGGGCTCACCTCTGGCTCCCAGGGCATTGTGGGGACCTGGGGCACGCCCTTGGGTAATGGGTCCCTTATGGTGGGCTAGCCAGGGCCATGCCTACACTGGGGCACCGGTTCTGACTCTGGGCACAGCCATGGGCATTGTTATGTCCAACAAATCTTCACCAGCGCTGACCATCGGGAAGCCATGACTGCCATCGTCAAACACCTGGTCGTGTAGCTCAAAACACAGTCAGTTTTAGGGTTTTTTTGTTGTTGTTGTTTTTTGTTTTTTTTATATACATTTTTCTTTCTGGATCTTAGCAACAGAGGGTGGAGTTACTACTCCTCAGTTCAGGGCATTTAATCATGGTTGCTTAGTGTTAGGCTTTCTGTTGTTTTTATTTTCAGTTTCCCCCGCCCCCAGCATTTTATGCAGCAAAGCTGAACGATGTGCACAGAGAACACCCGAACAGCCACCTCCTAGATTCCACCTTAACATATCACGGTTGATTCTTGATCATGGATCTTTCCATTGATGCAAACTGCTACCCATCAATTAATCCACTTTGGGGATGCGTTTCAAAGTCAATTGCAGATTTCAGTACACTTCCCCCTAAATACTTCAGCTTTTACTTCAGTATTTGGTTTTAGTTCTTTGTCACTTTTGTTGTGCAATTTACGTGCAATGAAATGTGTAATTATTAAGTGTACCGATTGCGGAGCTATGACGAATACACCAATATCGCCCTAACCCCTACCAAGACCCTGCACATTATCACCACCCAGAACGTTCCCGAATGTGCCTTTCCAATTCCTTCTTGAAGGCAGCAACTGCTCTGATTCTTTTCCACCCTAAATCCATTTCCTCTGCTCAGGACCTGAGCATGAATGGAATCAGACAACATACATCGTTTTGTGTAGGGTTCCTTCCACCCATTTATCAAGTTTTTAAATTTTTTATTTTAATTTTATTTATTTAAAAAAATTTTTAACATGTATTTTTGAGAGACAGAGAGAGACAGAGCGTGATCAGAGAAGGGGCAGAGGGAGGGAGACACAGAATCCAAAGCAGGCTTCAGGCTCCCAGCTGTCAGCACAAAGACCGACATGGGGCTCAAACTCATGAACCTCAAGATCATGCCCTGAGCCGAAGTCAGCACTTAACTGACTGAGCCACCCAGGCGCCCCTAAAGTTTTAAAGTTCTGTTTGTGTTGTTGTTTGTATCAATGGTCTTGTTCCTTGTAATTGCTGGGTAGAATTTCGTTACATGAATATACCAGAATTGGTTCATCCATCCTTTTAGCCATTTCCACCTTTGGAATAAGGCTGCAACGAGCAAGTCTTGGTGCGAACGTATGTTTTCATTTCTCCTTAATAACTACCTGGGAGGGGAATTGTCAGGACCTAAGCAAGATGTATGTTTACACCATCTTAACTTTCCCACCAACAACGCATGAGAGTTCTGGTTGCTCCACATCCTTGCCAATACTGGGCGGTGTTAGATTTAAACTGAGGCATTCTGACAGGTGGTAAGTGATACTTTACTGCAGTTTTAATATGCATGTCAGTAATATCAAGGAGGCTTAGCCGGTTTCATGTATCTATCGGCCATCCATTTATATTCCTTTGTGAAGCATCCGTTTGAATATTTTGTCCATTTCATTAAATGCATTACTCATCCTTTCAGGATTGAATTGAGGGAATTCTTTATATGTCCCTCACGCCGATCGTCGTGAGATATATGCTTTACATATATTTTTTTTCTGTGTGTGGTTTTCCTTTTATTTATTTACATCTGTGTGTGTGGTTTCTTTGATGAGCAAAAGTTTATAATGTTGATGAAATGTAAATTAGCATGTTTCTCTTTCATGGTTATTGTTCATTGTGCCCTATTAGAGAAATTTTTGCCTGCCCTCTGTTCACAAAGATATTCTCCAGTGTTTTCCTCTAAAAAGCTTGATGATTTTAGCTTGAATATTTAAGCCGTTGGTCTATTTTGAATTATTTTTGTGTATGGTGTGAGGTAGGAACCAAGGTCCATTTTTGTTCATATGGATAGCCAGTTATTCAAGTGCCGTTTGTTGAAAAGACTTCCCTTTCTCCATTATATTGTTTTGGCATCTGTGTCGAAAATCGAATGACTAGGACGGGGGATGCCTGGGTGGCTCAGTCAGTTAAGCGTCCAACTCTTTATTTTAGCTTAGGGCAAGATCTCAGGGTTCATGAGATTGAGCTCTGCATTGGGCTCTGCACGGATTGGGTGGAGCCTGCTTGGGATTCTCTCTCCCTCTCCCTCTTTCTCTGCCCCTCCCCCACTTGTGAGATATATATATATTATTTCTTAAATATTATTTATTATATATTAAATGTTTATATATAATTATTATGTATATAATTATTATATATAAATATAATATATCGCATATATATAATATATACTGTGAGTGCATCTAATCCACAGCATCAGCATCACACTCTATTTTTTGTGTTGTGTATGACCTGTACTCTCTCAGTAATGGACATCTGCTCACCTCCAACTTCCTGCCACCCAAATCCATGCCACAGTAACATTACTTCCTGTAACTTTATCTCCTGTGGACGTAAATGGGACTTCCTTTGTGGTTGAGAAAATCACATTTGCTAAAAATGACGGACACAAGGCATCCCATCCACACGCTCTTCTTACAATATGACGCTGACACTCCTCCCATGGAGAGGTGGGGCTTACGTCCTCTTCCCTTGGTCCTGGGTGGACCTTTGTAACTCCTTCAAACCCTACTGCAGAGTGGAAATAACACTATGTAAGTCCTGAGGCTAGGTCATGGAAATCCCATATATTTCTTCCTTGATCCCTGGGGCCATTGACTCTTGGGAGCCAGCTCCCATGCTGAGTGGAAGTCAAGTAGCCACATGGAGAGGTCATACATGGTAGTTCTGCCCAACAGTATCAACTGGGACCTAGCCAATGGCCAGCAGCAATTGCCAGACAAGGGATGGGTTTCTGATGGTTCTGGCCCCCAGCTATCAAGTCAGCTCCAGCCTTTGAGCACCCCAGATGATGCTGCAAGAAGCAGAGATGTGCTTTCCCCACCAACCCGTGCCCAAATTGAAGATGGTTGAGCAAAATAATGATTGTTGTTGTAAGCCATTAGGTGCAATGACTTCTCATGCAGCAAGACTTAGCTGGAACATACGGGTTCGATGTATGTATCTTCATTAAATATTATGGGTAGTTTAGCCTAGATAGCCTCCTGATTCTCCCCCTGTCAGTATATAAGGTCCCTCTGTCCTATTTGGCATTGCCTCTTACTGATTCTTGCCTAACAGTTACCAAATAGTAGCTTATTGATTTAATTTGTGCTTCTCTGATTACTAATGATTTTGAACATTTCTTCATGCTCTGATTAGCTTTTGGGGTTTCTTGTTCTATTAATTTCCTGTTCATATGATTTCCTCATTTTCCTAGTAGGTTGCTATTTTCCTATTTGTTCCGTGGGGCTGGTATAAATCCCTTGTCAATTTTAGACATTTGAAATATCTTCTTGTATTCGGTCTTCCATCTGTTCGCTGCGACAGTTGTGTTCTAGATATAGCAGACGGATGACAGAATGAAAGATCCCATCTGGGAGGAAGCCCATCTGTACCTCAGTTTCCCTAAGCACCGTAAAGCAGTTCTCAAGAACACCTTCTCACATTCTTGTCCAATGTCTTCCAGTTTGCAAAATATGTGCATATGTGAGTTTATCTAAATCATTAAAACAATCCTGAGAGATAGCTATTATCACTCTCCTCACCCTTTTAATAGCTTGGTAAATGAAGGTCTGGCTGGTTGGGGTGATTGGCCCAAGGTCACAGAGTTCTTGTGTGCCATCAGAAAAGATATGGGCTTGATTCTCCAGGGGTGCGTGGACTAGGCTGGGGGCAGAGGAGGAACTTCCATGGAGTTGGATGACGACTCGGCATCCCAGGAGAAGCAGGTGGCTGGGGGTGCATCAGAGCCATTTAGCCTGAGACTCAGGGAGTCTACCTTCATTACTGGATCAGTGTGTTAGGTAAGTAATTTCTCTGTTTAGGCCTCGATTTCCTCATTCATATAAAGAACTCAGTAATAATAATGAACATGACTTCTCAAATGAATCACAAAGGTTCAAAGGCTCTTGATTTTGGCTCAGGTCATGATCCCCGGGTCATGGTATAGAAAGCATGAAGACTTCTTGGGATTCTCTCTCCTTCTCCCTCTGCCCCTCACCACCATTTGCACTTGCTTTCTCTATTAAAAAAAAAAAGAGGGGCGCCTGGGTGGCACAGTCGGTTAAGCGTCTGACTTCAGCCAGGTCACGATCTCGCGGCCGGTGAGTTCGAGCCCCGCGTCAGGCTCTGGGCTGATGGCTCAGAGCCTGGAGCCTGTTTCCAATTCTGTGTCTCCCTCTCTCTCTGCCCCTCCCCCGTTCATGCTCTGTCTCTCTCTGTCCCAAAAATAAATAAACGTTGAAAAAAAAATTTTTAAAAAAGATGTAATGAATATAAACTAGGACATATTTTTATGCTAAAACTCTAGGGACTCAATCCATCCGGGGAAAGACCTTGCATGTGTCAGGACTTCACTTAGCTCAAGTCTTGAAAGGTAGTGTGGACTTGGGAGAAACCCTTCCCCTCTCTGGGTCTCAGGTTGCTTTCTAAAGGCTCTTCAAGCCTAGGGATCACGTCGAGTCTAAGGAAGGGCCAGAAGCTTTGCTAGGAAAAGGGTAGGTGTGTGTTAACGTGTGTGCGTACGTGTTTTGTGTCGGTGCCTACATCCGTGAGCGCATGTGCTTGTCTGCTCACGTCTGTGAATGTGTTTGTGCACTTGCACACGTGTGCACATGTGTAAGCGTGTGCATGTGTGAGTGTGTGCGCGTGCGTTTGGGGCACACAGGTATGTTTTTCTGCGTGTGTATGTGTGCGGGGAGGGTGTTTCGTGTGTGCCAAAATACTCTTTGAGAATTAATAGATGTGTGTCCTTTTCCTGACTTTCCCTGATTCTACTCCAAAGCCCTCCCCTCCCAGCCCAGACAGTGGGAAAGGTATTGTTTCCTGCTCTAGAAGCTGGAGGAAGATGCTTAGGGCAGTTTGAGGGGACAGGAGAAGTGGCCAGGGCCGAATGGAGAGTTCAGGCTACATTTTGGCATCCTTGTGTTTTCAGTTCCTTAGGATGGTGTGAGAGATTCCGGTTTGGGTCCATGGAAGATGGAGAAGGAGACAAGAGGACAGGAGCCAACAGGGCCCGGAGCGGAAGCACCTGAGCCTGGAGAGCCGACCTAAAGCTGCCCCTCTTGGCCTCTTGTTAACTTTGGTAGCACAATCCCCGTAGCAGCCACCAATCACCCACTGCACATCCAGCCTCAGAGGCCACCCATGGGGGTGTTGTGGATGTGTGTGTGTGTGTGCGTGTGTGTGCACGCACACTGCTCAGCATGAGGAGCTGGGTAGGACTGTCTTTGCTGCACGGGAAGGGTAAGGATGAGGGCTTGCGACGCCCGGTCCGGCAGAAGCCAGGCTCTGACAGACATGCGGCCATCAGTCCCTTCTCCGGCCCCCGGGGCTCTGCCACGGCTCCTGCTGCAACACAACCTTCAGAGTCACCTGGGCCTGGCAGTTTGTCACCACTAAAAGCCTCATATCCCGGCTCCCCCTGCACTATTAATCTCAGAAAAACGCATTGTCAAACCTAATGAAAAAGGGGAAGCCACCGAGGAGAAGGTGTCCACACCTCAGGCTGACAGTTGTCAGGCAGGCTGGCAACAGCATCCTGCTGGGGACAGAGCTGGATGAGCAGAAGCAGTAGGAAGTGCCTGGGGAGATGGGCAGTGGGAACTCAGGACCTGGGGCATGGGGCGAGCCGGGGCCTGCTGACCACGGGGGGCCTCGTTGTGTGGCAGGAAGGAGGACAGAGGACAGGAAGCCTGGCTCCTGGAGGCGATATTTGCAGGGACGTGGGCGGCAGGACACTCCCAAGGAGAAGCACCTCCTGACCAAAGCTTCTCGCTATGGCTGAAATGTTCTGGAAAACTGAGCCTCCGGCAGCTGGCAGCTGACTTCCTGACCCTGCCCTTCCCTCTGGTCCCCGGGAGACCACACTGAGGGTCTGGACCGAGCTCGAACCAGGGCAAGCCTCAAGCCTAACATAATCCATTAAAAGCTTTCACCTGATCCCTAGAGTGTTTAGTTTTTTTGTTTTTTGTGTTTTTGTTTTTGTTTTGAATTAGTCACAAAATCAGAAATTGGAATATTCCATGTAAAGAACCAGATGTACAATTTCCCCTGACCCATTTCAGGCAGATTTCCACAAGGGGACAGCCGGCCTCAGCTGCAGGGTGCTGTGTGGAGGGCATGAGCTCACCAGGGAGCCCGGGAACCAGCGTTCCCAACCACTGGTCACTAGCTGCCACCCCCTGGATGTTACCAGCGGCCAGTGCAGGCCCTGATTATCCACAGGCACGGACAAGACCTCCTCACCCTGCAGCCCGTACTTTCTCCTTCTGTCCTCATTGCATTGCATAGACGCCTTGAGGGCAATCTGGCCTTTCCTTAACACGAAATCTAATGGAACATCTTTCTGCCTTCCCGTCTCAGCCCTCCCCCCACCTCCCCACACCCTTCTCACCTGAGAGCCGGCCCTGTTCTTCAGCTGGCCTTCCCGTCCACGGGCCTCCATCCGAAGGTTCCAAGGAGCCCAGAGATCACAGGCTAATCTTTCACCTCCCCTTGTAAATTGCACCGGAACTTATACGTCCCGCTGTCGTCGGTCAGTAGACCCTGTTGGCAAATGGGTTTTGAGTCTCCCGCACCCCCATGTGCCCCCATGTGGCCTCGAGGAGAAAGGGAGCACCCAATGCTCACGGCAAGGCAGGCTGTGAGAGAGCGATCAAGCCCAGAGAAATGTGGGGGGAAGCGGGGGTCAATCAGGAAGGCTTCCTGCAGGAGGGAGAGCTTCAGCAGAGCGGGAAGATATGTGGCTAAGAGCGTGGCTGTTGCGGATTTTTTCTTTCAGTTACCAGCCATGTGACTTTGGGCACGCCATTGAGACTTCCTCAGAAATGAGGATGCTGGTGGTGTCCACGTCCTTTCCAGACAGTAGCCGGTCCCACCGGCTGCAGGTCACAGCCTCACCGTCGTCTGTCCCTTTTGTGTCCTGACTTGCTGGCATGAGTCCTTCCCGGGGCCCCTCAGGGCTATTCCTCTCTGTTTTGTACGCCTTGGGGATGCCATACAAGGCACACGGGAGGCGGCCACGAAGTTATTTTTGTTTGGTTGAAAACGGGGGAGCCGTTGTACGTATTCGCGTGGCAGCCAAGGCCATTTCTAAGTTAAAGTACCAACAAGGTATTAGCCACAGTCTGAAAAGTAAAGTATTCAGCCGAAGTAGTCTTATGACATTCCTCCTACTTCTCTGTGTCCCCCAAACCCCTCCCCTACATCTAGGAGGGAGCTCTGTCGTGCCAGCGGAACAGGCACCGGAGAGGGTTCTCCCAGCCATGTACAGGCATACCCTCCACCGAAGAAAGCTGGGAAGCAGAAAGTGTGCTAAGGGTCAGAGTGGCCCCCAAGCTGAGCAACAATCAGCAAAACTTCACCCTAATTTGACAGGGATGCGTGTCATAGGGCAGTGAATGTGAGCCCCATCGTTAGTCCCACATCGTTGCTGGCCTCTGAGAGCTCGGTGTCCTCCCGGCCACTCCCGTGTCCTCTTCCCGTCACCCAGGAGGAGCGGCCACAAGGAGGAATCGAGGGAAGGGGTCCTCTTAGTCCAGGGGGTCATGGGGGGGTTTCTCTCTTTGGGGCCTCCGCATGGCAGGGAGGGCCCCTTTATCTTCACAGGAATGAGGGTGGGGCCAAGGGGGAAAGACACCACTTCGGTCCCCGCCTGGATTCTTGGCGGCCTCACCTGGACGGCGTCCCCTGAAGGTGTGGGTGGTCTTCAGGTGCAGGCACACGCGCTTCACCATCCAGAGGTGAACTCACGGGTGTCATTTCCCCCGCTGCTCAGAAACTGCCCTTTCCACGGGGCGCAGAGGAATTTTCCATTTCGGTGACCTTCTCCACCCATAATTCATGACTCGTGACCGAATCTCCACCTGCAACATCCGCAGTGCCTCTACTCCAAGCTCTTTGCACCTGTCAAGGGAGTCGGGGGCTGGTCAGACAGAAGACACTGTGACATAATGAATCACTTCCTGCTCATCTCCTTGAGGATGGTCAAGGACGCCCTAGACTAAGAACCTCCTCCTGTGAGATTTCTTCAACCAGGGGCTTTGCCCCCAAGAGCCAGGAGCATCAACACTTTATTTTCCCCTCTTAAGGAATGTCTTGCCGGGAGCCTGGTGGTCTCATTGTTTGGGACTGACCCATGCCTAAGGGAGGCCCTCACTCATTCACGTGTAACCACTACCGCCCCACCCCCACGCCCACCCTGAGCACCAGGACAGAGAAGGCACAGGAAAGGAGTTCCGTGGCAGCTTGCCAAAGGGACATGTAAGTTGCAGACCTACACCACACGTGGATTTGAATAATGGGCATTTTGGTGGAAGTCAAGGTTGGGAGGAGGTGGGAGTGTCATGCACAGAGAACTCCCCAGCACTCTGGCATTCTTGAGTCTCCGTATCACAGTCATCTGGGCTGTTATTCCCCTACTTGAGGGTTTAATCACTCTACCAGGACTGGGAGGCATAGGGAGGAGAGGAAGGAAGGAAGGAAGGAAGGAAGGAAGGAAGGAAGGAAGAGAGAGGGAGGGAGGGAGAGAAGGAAGGAAGGAAAGAAGAAGGAAGAAGGAAGGAAGGAAGGAAGGAAGGAAGGAAGGAGCAAGAAGGGAGGGAGAGAGGGAGGGAGGGAGAGAAGGAAGGAAGGAAAGAAGAAGGAAGGAAGGAAGGAAGGAAGGAAGGAAGGAGCAAGAAGGGAGGGAGAGAGGGAGGGAGGGAGAGAAGGAAGGAAAGAAAGAGGAAAGAAGGAAGGAAGGAAGGAAGGAAGGAAGGAAGAAGGGAGGAAGAAGGGAGGGAGAGAGGGAGGGAGGGAGAGAAGGAAGGAAGGAAGGAAGCGAGGGAGGGAGGAAAGAAGGGGGTATGAATGGAGAAAGGGAGGAAGAAATAAAAAGCTTCTTTTGAGTAATAAAGATGAGAAAGCCAGGTGGACTGCGAAGTCCAAATATATATTTAAAAAAAAAAAACAAAACGGAAAAAGAAAAGAGAAATCATAGGTTTGCAGGCAAGTTTGCTGTTCCATTCAAGCCCCATCCCTAACGCTGGCCGCCCTGAAGTCAAGACACCCCGCCTGGGAGCAGCCCAGAGAGATCTGTGCTCGGCTGCAGTCGGTACAAGAGCCTTGGGAAGGTACACTGGCGAACATCATCCTTTGTGCCCTATTTTCTGCAGCAGAGGAACTGGACGCCTCCAGCTAACCCTGGGATATGAATCATACGGCCCAGGTCTCGCATTTTCTGTCCTCCTCGGCCTACGTTGCCTCCCAGCGTTAAAAATCCCTCTGGACAGCGCCACCGAGGTAGGGTGTGACCATTTGTCATTTTTATGGGCCTCACACTTTGTTGTCCTCAGCTGTTCTGGGGAGCCCCGTGCCGCATGAGGCGACTCCAAAGAGCCGCGTGTGGCGTGTATAGACAAAGGCCGCGTGGTGGTTTCCTTAGTAACCTGAGCTCAGGGAGGCAGACAAGCTGGGGAGGCAAGGCTTTCACGTGGCTGGCTCGGGCCGGCCTCTTCACCTTGGGGCCGGGACTGAGCACTGGCCCGGCCCCTCTTGGGACAGTCTCACGGGGCGTGGAATCAAAGTGACAGCAACACCATCTCCGAGGACAGGGGGACCGCCCCGTCCCCTGCCTGCCGCTGCAGGGACTGTGGGGCCTTTCCGTCAATTTCGGGGGAAAAACAACCCGTCGGTCGGGTCGTCGACCGTCATTTACGCCACTCGGACACCCCGTTCCCTCACTGTGCTGTGCACACGGCACCTCACACCTTCGCTGTCTGAGGACGAGGCCCCCGGACGTCGATCAGACGCTGTCGGGTAGCTCTCAAAACCATGGCTGCAAGAACACTCCTGAGGGTTCACCCCGCCCCCGGGCTCTGGAGCCAAGAGACGTGGGGAGGCCTGGGAATTTGCATTCCTAACAAGGGCCCGGATAAGGCGGATGTGCTGCTGACGCGGGGTCCGCGGTCACCAAGCCTGAGATACAGGGTCTAGTGGAAAGTCGCAAATTCTGCTCCAGGCCAGACACCTCCGTGTTTCTCCACCCCTGCCTTTCCTCTTCTCCCACAGTCAGCCAGAGAGGACGGAGGCCTCTGGGGGGGACAGACGCTGCAACACATGCCCCTGGTTTCCGTTTGCTTGTGCTGTCTTCTGCAGCCATTTAAGACTCTTTGACTATCGGCTTTCCTTTTGTTTCTTTTGAGCAGGCGTGCCCGTTTAGGAGACGGCCTCTATGTTCCACAGAGTTCTCTCCCTCTGTCTCTCCGTCTCTGTGTCTGTCTCTTATTGAAGTACACATGACACCCGGTGTCACTTTAGTTTCAGGTGTAAGCCATAGCGATTCGACAAGTTTATACCTTGTCACGAGTGTAGCTATGACCTGTCCCCACACAACACGATCACAGCGCCATTGGCTGTGTTCCCTATGCTGTACCTTTCATTGCCATGACGTATTCATTCCAGAACTGGGCGATTCTATCTCCCGCTCCCCTTCACCTATGTTGCCCATCCCCCCCACCCCACCCCCTCTGGTAACCATCAGTCTGTTCTTGTATTTATGGGTCTCTTTCTGTTTTGCTTGCTTGTTTGGTTGGTTTTTTCTTTGTTTTAGATTCCGCATATAAGTGAAATCACATGGTATTCATCTTTCCAACTCTGACTTATTTCACTTAGCATTGAACTCTCTAGGTCCATCCGTGTTGTTGCAAATGGCAAAAAAAAAAAAAAAATCTCATTCTTTTTGCTGGCTGAGTAATATTCCATTGTGGATGCAGGTCACTTCTTCTCCATCCATTCACTCATCCATGGACACTTGTGTTGTTTCCATATCTTGGCTATTGTAAATAACACTGCAATAAACATAGGGGTGCATGTATCTTTTTGATTTCATGGTTTCATTTCCTTTGGGTAAATACCCAGTAGTGCAATTGTTGGATCGCGGGGTAGTTCTGTTTTTAACTTTCCGGGGAACCTCCATACCGTTTCCCAGAGCGGCTGCACCGGTTTGCATTCCCACCAACAGTGCACAGGGTTTCCTTTTCTCCACATCTTCACCAGGTCTTGTTTTTTCTTGTCTTTTTTGACATTGGTCATTCACAGACTTCTTCTCCTGACCCCCCCCGTCTAAAGAGGTCCTGACGGGGTTGACTGGGAAAGGGTTGGATGGTTCCAAAGGAGGAAATTGAATAAGTCATCCTGGTCACTTAGAAAATGACAATGGGGTAAAACTGAGTGAGAGAGAGAGAGAGAGAGACCCTAAGATGCAGGAAAATCACCAACAATCAAAATTACCACTGAACAATCACTTAGGATCTGCCAGGATGAGACTGGAGGAGAGTTACTAACCACTTCCCCCCACAGCAGGCCTGTTCTGAGACATGGATTCCACCATCAGAACGGCGGGCCAAGCCACCCAAATCTATCTTCTTTCTTGTACGTGGTGTGGAAAGTTGAAGCCCTGTCATTCTTTGTTGCGCAGGCTACAACTCCTCCAAATTTACCCTTGGGGAGGAAATCACATGATTTACTGTGCAAACCTGGCCCTTTTGAGAGTGAGAAGGAGCATAATTAGTAATGAGAGGGCAGCAGGCAAAATGGGGTCTGTGCCGGGTCAACCATGACCTCCGGTCACCGCTTGAAGCAGACGGTGATCAGAGAGAGCCAAGGCAAGTGCCGTTGAAGTCCTCCAAAAGGCAGTGAGGAGGGGCGGGGGCTGGGGCAGCCCACCCCTGCTGAGGAGCTTTCCTGGGCAGGGGACACGGTGCAGAGCAAGACCCGAGACTCCCGGCCACCAGACTGGCAATGCCCGAGGCTGCCACCTCTGAGGTTGATTCGGTAACTCCTGCAAAGGCAGGGTGCCCTTGTATTTCTTAGCGTCTATGCTGGACACCTGTTCTATGACGTTGACAACTCACCTCGCCTCTCTGGAGTCAGTCTCCTCATCCATCAAACGGGAGTGTTAGTTCCCTAGTATCTCGGAGTTTAGCATTTTGCTCTTGGGCTGGAATCCAATAGTACAACGGTGGTTTGATATAGACAAGGGCTGGCACGCTGCGTCCCGAGGTCAAGGCTGGCCCACCCCTTGTTTCTGTTAAGTAAAGTTTTATTGGAACACACTCATACTCGTTAGTTTACGCGTTATCTGTGGTGGCTTTTGTGCTTATAATGGCAGAGTTTAGCAGTTGCAAGAGACACCTTATAGCACATAAAGCCTAAAACATTTATAATCTGGCCCGTTGAAGAAAAAATTTGCCGACTTTTGCTTCAGAAGAAAGACAATGATAAGTCACAGAGTAAAGGATTTAAGATTTACGAACGCCCATGCTGGGATATGACGCGATCTCCGTCCTGATGACCCTACTGGGCGTTTTTCCTGGTGACACAAGAAAATATATTTTGGGGAATTTTTTGAAATTTTTCTTCTGCCAACTCCCTTAGGAAGAGGAAAAATAGTGGCGAGTTTGCCACCGACAGTTTTCCACTATCAACAAGTTGACGCCTTTCCATTAAGTCTTCGTTCTGTACTTTTTTTTTTAATGAAATTGAGATTAGGAAATTTTGTATCTTGCTTTTTGCATGATTTATAATATAACTGTTTGCCTTTTGATGGAAGTATCTTCTGAACCAGCGAGACTGATTCCTATGTAACATGACGATGTGTGGGTGTATCCTGATTTATTTAACGTCCCCACGTCGTTGAACATTGTCTTTTATTTTTCTCCTGGTCATTGGGATTTTCATATATGGAGAATGTCTCTGTGCACACTTTTCCACCATGTTCATTATTGGCTGCTTCCTTCCTTCCTTCCTTCCTTCCTTCCTTCCTTCCTTCCTTCTGGTAATGACAAAACCAAGCCAATGAAATGACTATCTTTTAGCCCTAACTAGGGCCATGTCACCTCATTCTTCGGCTTACTGAGGAGGACAAATCAAGATGCGGGAAAAGCCCGAGAACTTCTCGTGCAGGGAACCTGCAGCCCTGAGGGTGGCGAGCCCCGGGGCGGGGGGGGGGGGGGGGGATATCCTGCTTCCGGTTCAGCATGGCCGGGAGCTGGGTGGAAAATGCTGGCATTTAGGCCTCCGAAACAATATCGAGGCTGGCCAGAAACAAACGACATCTGTGTCTTCAAACACCAAGGCAGTCCCCTCTGAGCCCACTTGCTGGCATGTCAGAGAATCAGAAGCCCAAGGTCCCCCCCATCCTGACTGAGGATGTGGGACCTCTGACTGCTTTTCTCCTGACCGCCCTGGAGTCAGAAGGTGCACATCCTTAACCTGGTGGGGTAAATGCTTATTATACTACGAGCTCATTTGTAGCATAAGGCACCTACTACAATCCCAGTCCGCATGCAAAATTGCCAATTTATGGCAATATTCCTTGTTTAGAAAACAAGGCTATCCAAACACTATAATTACAACGTGCACCGGCAGCCGAGAGTTCCCTGCATTAATGCACAGGCTCCAGATACATTCGTCAAATAGAGTTTTTTTTCTCTTTGCCTTCTTCTCTGGGTACTTTTAAGTTCAGGGACAGAGAACATGTCTTCATTAGAAACATTAACATTCACAGGCTGTAGTAAATTTTGACAGTGAAAAGGTCTCTGTAACCTTTAGTTGTGCAGAAATTTACTTCCCAAGAAAATTACATCTGGCACTGTCTTAATTAATGCTAGCTTTCTTTTCTGAAAATTGTGGGCTTGTCAGTAAAAAAGGCAGAAAAACCTGAATTTAAAAGGCTGGACACAAAAGACGCCGAGAAATAAAGCTCTGTGAGATTTCATAATATTGCTCTGTTTTTGTTCTACAGTAAGGAGATGAAAAGATCTCATTTGATTTTGCCAAATGCAGCAACATACATGTAATGTAGAATTGATTTGCATTTTCTCTCTTTTGTCTCTGAGTTTTATCATGTAAAGCGTGCCTGGGAAGGTATTCTATTTTAAAAGCAATAGGTCAAATAAAATCTATACCTACAAGGAAAAAAAAAATAACGTATGACTTCATTATTTTCGCCTCTCTCTAACTGTTCGTATTAATCGCACCTAACAGTAGCCGTGTTTTCTCACGTGAATTTTGATTATCTGACATTCTCTTTGCCGGGTTTGAAATGGGTCCTAAATATGACGGGAGAGCTTGGCTTCACGTTTGGATATTTCTATTTCACATGGCTCAGACTTCTATTTTGACAGCAAGATGCTTTTGCTTTCCTTGGGGTGTAGAGATTCTTGGAGGTTCATTTTTCTGCCCTTATTTGGCTTTGCGTCTTGATTACCCAGCATTACCTTTCTGCAGTTCGAGGAAGAAGCCTCACACACGCAGTCCCAGGTACTTTCTCCCAACAACACATGCTTTGCATCACAGTGACATGAAAAACACTTGAAAAAAAAATGTCTTCGTTTTGTCGCGTGTGGAGGAGAGAAGTGCAGGGCGGGGAGGAGGCACGCAGTCTTTGAGCAGGTCTGCCGCAGCTCAGAGCACTCTGGGCTTCGACGACGGGACAGAGAAGGCGACGTACCCCACGCCACCCAGCAGAACTGGGGCTCCTGTCCAGGCCTCCTGGGCTCTGTCCTTACCACCGCACGGAACACCCGCTCCACCGACATTCCCGAAGAAGAGCTCTTACCTGCTAGCCCGTAACGAACGCGATGCCTGAGAAAATAGTGTTGTGATCATTGTCCTTGATTTGGGTCCACCGCCTCCACAGCTACGGTAGGGGACCACTGTGGACGCTTGAGGTGGCTTTCGTGTGCCCAGCCAGGGCTCGATCGCAACACATTGCCCGATGAGGAAGGTCGCCCAATGAACAGTGTCCTGTGGCTCCTTCCGAGGTCAGGGAGGAAGGGTCTCTCTGGCCCCAGCCGTGTCGTGCATGTGTCTGTAACCCTGGATAATCCCCCCTTTTAGCAGAGAGCGCAGGCCCCAGGCTTCCTCAAATCTTCATATGGAGCTTCAATTTAATTACACGGTTTTGTTTCCATTATAAGCCCTTTTTTTTTAATGGTTATTTCATATTTATGGTAAGTGCTATTAGTTTTCTATTCATGGTAATGATAGAGAGCTTCCTTTAAAAATTAAATCTATTTAAGTAAAAAGAAAAAAGGATGAATACAAATTAAATAAAAATCTCCAGGAAAACAGAGTGGCAGTGATTCTGGGCGTGGCTAAAAATGGCGGCCGATGAGCGTCTCAAGTTCAAGTCTGGCAGACTTTGTTTGAGGAGACCCACTGCAGTGGGAGACGCCGGGTTGAGCAAGTTCTGTTCTGGATCCCCAAATTCTCCTTGCCTCCCAGCTCTTTGCATGCAGGGGCCCAGTATACACAATTTCCTCGTGTTTATCAAATGATTAGTTGGCGCCTCTCTCTCCTTTAATAACTCACCGAAGAGCGTGTTCGAGAGATGCCCCTCCTCTCTACACTTAACAGATTCTCCTGCTGCTCCCTGACAGCCTGATAGGAGGCAATATTTTAAGATAAAAGGATTATTAAAATAGCGCATGTGCTGGTAACACTCCAATGTACTTCTTTATCTGAGTTGTTGTCGAGTGCCACATAATTTAATAAATTATAACATATTTATAAATAACACCTCGGGTTAATGTCCCCACACGGTTTTCACAACTTAGCATCACACACCGAGCGAGTGGGCACGTCGAGGGGGCGGGGGTCTGAAATGCAGAGAGAAAAGCAGGGATGCTCCGGAGCGCTGGGTGGGAGTGAGTTCCCTGCCCCCTCCCCCGCCCCACGAAAGAGCGGCGTCTTGTCCCGGGTGGCCCACGTGCAGGGGGGAAGGGAGGGCGGGGAACTAGGTGGCCCACAAGGGGGCAGTGGGGGGCCCTAGTGGTGCTGGAGGGACAGGAAGGCTGCGGAAGCCGTGGGGTCTGCGGGGGCCGGTGGGGGGCCACGTGGATCCACAGGGGTCCTGTCCCGATGGGGACAGTGGGAGTCTGTGCAGGGCCATCGGGGGAGAGGGGCCACAGGAGGCGTGGCGGTGGGCAGGAGACACAGCGCGGGCTCTGAGGCGCCACATCCTCACTGCCCGTAGGTGCCCGGCTGAGGACCTGCGGAGGTCTCTCGTGCCCTGCGTGTCCCTGGGACCTCCGGCCACCAGCTCACCGTCCATCTCCTCATGCCCTACCTGCCCAGCTCGTAACTGCATAGGAAATTAAACGCTGTCAATTTGAAAAATTAGAGATAAAGCCAGAAGAGCGAAAATCTAAAGACCTAAGATGAGCCAATTACTAATGTGAGACAAGGTTCCGAGAGTCCTGGAAGTAAGGGCGAGTGAGGGGCTTGAGACCAGCACCTCCCGAACTCCAGCGTGGGTGCAGGTCAGCTGGGCTCGGTGCACCTGCGGACGGTGATTTGGGACGGCTGGAGAGGGACCCAGATGCTGCCTTTTCTTTGAAAACGACTTCAGGCAACGCAGAGCTCTTGGCCCGCAAAGGGGAGCCGGCCAACTGGCCCACCCCCCGGGCAGAAATCAGCTCTGTCCTGGAAATAAAGAAGGCATCGGCTGCAGGGAACCGAAGCACTGATTTTCACACCAAGCAGGGGCTCGGCGGTGAGAGGCCGCGCAGAAAGATGCTGCAAGGTCCCCTCCCTTAACGACCCCCATCCCACCCCCCTGGCCTCAGTTTCCCTACAAGGAGTTTAGGCGAGAGGCTCTTGGAGTTATTCTAAGATTCTAGTTTCCCATAATAGACAGAACCTTTAGCAGTTATGTTTAGATGTCTCAGGCTTGGTGTGAATTGAGGGAACTCCTATCCCAAAATACCTTCCCCACTTCTTGCCAAGTTGCCTGAAATGCCACCATTAGTATGGCATTCCTCTGGGGACAAGGGGGCTTCCTTACATTGCGTAACTGTGCCTTGTCTCGCCAGAGGTCCTCGCTCACAGCAGGGCAGGGGCACAGTGAGACTGCAGGGGAGGGAGATCGGGCCTCAGAGACACGGGCTGCCCTCTCCCCAAGCTCTTCCCTGTGAGCCCTGCTCTGCAAAGATAAAGGCCTCCGGCCGTCCCTGGTCCCCAGGCCAGAGACAACGCTGTTCATCCAGGATGAGGAAAACCCGTGAGAGAGGCAAAGCCTCCACAGGGTGGGAGGTCAGAGCCCCAGAATCCCGGAGGCCCAGGGCCTGTGGGCAAATGTTTTCTGAGCGGTGTCCCTTGTGGTTCCTTTGCAGATATTGTCATTTCTCTGTGGCAATGCCATCCTGGGGCTCCCTGGCCCCTCTGGACGTTTACAAACTTCTGCTCTATCCAGCCACCGGAAGCAGATAGGATCCTGGGAACGGGGGGCACCCACCATGGCCTCTCCTGGGGCCATGGTGTCATGCCTTGACCATGAGAGCTCCTCCCCTTCTCTGGCATTCCCTGAGGGCTGCTGAGCAGATGGCGTACGGGACCCAGGCCAGGCAGTGTGTCGGCAGAGGCCCCTGTGCACGCTTCCAGGAATGGGGGGCTCCAGAAAGCCAGGACCTGGAAAGCCCCCTTTAGACCACATGGACTGAAGGCTTTTAGCTGGAGACCCTTGGACGTCCAGGCACCGGTGGATGACTCTGAAGGGACAATGGTGGACCCACAACACTGGCAGGCAATATTATGAGCACCCGTGTATTTTCATTTCCATGACCTTCACGAAGGGCTTTTGAAGGGGCAAACAAAACCCCTTTAGCTTGCAGGGGTGCCTGGGTGGCTCAGTCAGTTGAGCAACCGACTTCTGCTCAGGTCATGACCTCACGGTTCCTGAGTTCAAGCCCCACGTCAGGCTCTTTGCTATCGGCGCAGACCCCCACTCGGATCCTCTGTCCCCCTCCCAAGCCCCGACTCGGACACATGCCCTTGTCTGAGAAGAGGGATGTGAGTCAAGTCCTTCCTTGGGAATCTGGGGCCACTGAGGGAGACAGCCGTCTCAGCACATGGAGCCGACCTGCTCCCCGTCCCGCACCCTAGGCCTACCCAACTGGCCCTGATGAGGAGGGGACCCGGGACTGCTCCCTACTCAGCCCGACTTTGCAATCTCCAGCCCGGCCCCAGGCCGCTGTCCCCCGCCGCGGTTCCGCAGCGTACCCCAGACTCAGCCGTGTTCTGTGACGCCAGTCTCGGGGCGGCCCTCTGTCCCCCCGTCCCCTGCACCCCATGTTCCGGCTGCTCGCACACACGCCGTGCACATCATTTCCGCCCCGCGCTGAGCTGCACGCAGGGCCGGAGGGGAACAATATATTACCGCGTTCTTTGCCTAACAATTGGTAACACATGACACTTGTATTTGCCCCAAGATAATGTACAAATATGTTTTACAGGGTTTCCTAATGATAATCATGATATTTCATTCTTCTTGCCCTTCTAATAATGATAACGGTCTAGCATTATTTTTTTTTTTTTTTAACCGTTCTCAGCGAGTGTGACAATCAGTTCGGAGAATGGAATGTCAGCAAGAAATCCATATGCACTCCCTGAAGCTGGGAGAAGGCCCCTTCCATTTATTTTTAGGATGCGAGAGAACGAAGTAATCTCACCTTATTATTTCTCTTCCTCCTTAAAGGTGTTTGGCATTCGGCACCGCCTTGATGTTTGTGGGCCAGGCCTGAGGTTTCCTCAATCAAGACCCTTTTGCGAGCCATCCTAATCAGAGGGCGGCTGCTTGATGGACAAGGGGCGGCTCTCATCTCTGGGTGGGGGCCTCCCAGGGCCCGAGGAGAACTCCCCCACTCGGAAAAAGGGCTCCTTTCAAAGCAGGCTTTACATGTGAGGAATGGCCCAGACCCTCAGCGCGAGAATCGCCTAATTAGTAGGTAAGGCAAACATTTTTAAGGGTCCATGTAGACACTAGGTAGAATTTTTTTTTTTAATTTTTTAATGTTTATTTATTTTGGAGAGAGAGAGAGAGACAGAGCACCAGCAGAGGAGGGGCAGAGAGAGAGGGAGACACGGAATCGGAAGCAGGCTCCAGGCTCCGAGCCGTCCGCACAGAGCCCGACGCGGGACTCGAACTCATCAACTGCGAGATCATGACCTGAGCTGAAGTCGGATGCTCAACCCACTGAGCCACCCGGGTGCCGCCCCACCCCCTTTCCTTTGTGCCAACGTGTTTGTTCATTCGTATCCTCCACCATCAGGGAGGCTTCCCTTTAGGGATAAATACTCAAAAGCAGTCTTTGCATTCTGTTATTAGTGAAAAGCCACTGCAGACATGCTTAATTCCACATGTGAGCTGTTCATCAGAAACGATGCAGAAGCAGTGAGGATTGATGAAGCACCAGAAAAGGAAAATGGAGACACAACCATGATCGAAGTGGATATGATTGGTACAGGCTTAAGTTAGGAGAGCACGTCTCGTTTCCACCCTCAAATTCCTTAGTTTTCAACTAAAACCTAAGTGTTCAGACTCAGCTATTTTGATGTATTAACCTATTTCCTTTTTTTATCCCCCCCTTGGCCCCCTCTCCCCCTGCCCCGCCCCTGGAGTGGTCAAACTCTGGGTGAAGTGTTCTTTTGGTCAACAAGTGTTAAGATTCTAGCATGCACGGAGGCCCCCGGATGCAGCCCAGCAGGAGGGGTAAAGGCGGTGTGTGGCCCTTATCCTGGCCCACGTGGAAGCCTGGGCTCACATTATTTAGGGAACCAGGTCTTTTTGTTGATGAGCGCAACGGAATCCTCCGAGCGAAAAATCAATCTTTTGCAGAGACCCCAGAGCATTGATCCTGGAGCACATTGACAGGCTCGGGCCGTCTAGCTATTTGGAATGACCACACAAAATGAGCAAGTTGTTACACTTTCAGAGTTTTGGTATTTATTGGCAACCCTGCACTCCTATGATTAATCACACATTCGAAATGCGCGCGCCGTGGAAATTGACTGCAACGCAGCAGAAACAAAGTTTTCAGTTCTCCTGGTATAATAAATTGAAGCTATATCCCTAAGCAGAATTGTCTTCAAATTCCAATTTGCCTTGTTAAAAGTGTTGTTTATACAGTAGTTAGCAAAAATGCGAGTAATTACGTACAGAATTCATTCTAAGCAATTCTTTATTTCCCCCGCCCCCCCCCCCAACTCTTTATTGGTTTTCCATCTTCATTACCCAATATTTTGGTTGATCTCAGCAGAACCTGACCGGGGGCGGGACGCGGCCTGGACACCAGGCCCGGTGACGCGCCAGCCTCCCAGGGAGCGTGCGGTCGAGGGGACGAGGCCAGCCGGCCAGAGGCCTCCTGCCGGCTCCGGAGCTGTTCCCGAGGACGCGGCGGGAACTCGCTTACGTGTTGTATTCCGTTTCATAAAATAATATTTACCTCTGGAGAAGATTTCTATTTATTTATTTATTTTGGAGCTGGAGCACAGTTTTGTATACATGTAGGGTGTAGCCAGCCACATCTGGTTTTGGTGGCTCCAACCAGAAGCACTTTATTTCATAAATACCATCTGAGTCTGGGACACGGCTTTTGGAATGCAAATTATGCTTAAGCGAGTAAACATTTTAGTGGCTGTGCAGCCGGAGCATAGGAGGGGCGAGGGGCAGCGGGGACGTGGGTGCAGCCAGTCTGCGGAGAGCCTGGTCTGGGTCCAGGTGGAGGGTGGGCCGGCCGGAAGGTTCCAGCTGGAGAGGGGAAGGGGATGAGAGCGTCGCCAAGGGGAAGCCCTCCCGGCAAACCCCCAGCTTCCCGGGGGCTCCTGCTTGCTCTCCCCGGAACGGAGACCTCATCCATATCTATCAGGAGAGGCCTAATTATAGAGCTCGAAGATTTTAATGGCACAGGGAAATTTAAATGCAGTGGAAAATATGAATATTCCTAAGCCAGCAGTCAAAATACGAAATGATTGGCTTCAGAATCAGTGAATTATCATTTCAGAGCGCGTCCTCAAAGGTGGAGCCTCTCCTTCCCCGGGAGAGTTTTGTGCACGCGGGCGTGTTTTAATGAACTCCGCTTGTATGTTGTGCTCGGCAGGGCCGCCTTGGCCGGCGCCCAGGCACTCGAGCGGACTACGGGGGACAATAGAGACGGTCTTGGGGCCCCGGTAGGCGAGCGGAGGGGCAGCACCCGGCAGGTGCCCTCGGATGCCCGCTGTGCCCGGTGCAGCGGGGGACCAGGTGCTGCTGGGCGACAGTGCCATTCGTCTGCACCCTCCCCTCGGAGAGCTGTCTTCCTCTCCTGCAGCCGAACTGCCATCCCAAAGCCACACTGTCCTCTTAACTGAGGCCGTGTCCAGCAGGCTCGGCCAGCGGGTCCTCCGGGGGACTCGCCCCTCTCGGCTCAGGCACCCCGCCGTCCACTGGGCCTCTTTTGCTCCCGAGAGCATCCCTATATCTTTACCTGTGAAGGAGATAAGGATGTGCCCCAGCTGCTGTCCACGCAGCCCTCAAACTGGAGAGTCATCCCATAAATCCTGTTTTATTTTATGGACAAATAAATGCTGAGGTAAAATATTCCAGGACCGTAGCTTGAATACTTGCCACAGCAGCGGCACTGTAATAACCACTGTGACATTAATTTACTGCATTGTGCCGTGGGAAGAAGGAGGAAGGAGGGAGAGGGGCATTAAAAGAGAAAAATGACTTTCCTTCGAATTTATTGGGATTGGCCTCCCTCATTTTCCGCCATCATTAGTTGATTAGGGCCTGATGGCCGCGTGGACGGTTGGGCTGGAAGAGTTGGCCGGAGACGCCCTCAAGGTACGCTGTTAATTGAGATGATGTTCATCTCGCAGTTACTGAACAGACTGCGGCCGGTGAACTTGGTGGTTACTGCGGTGGAACCGAGCCGGCCGGGCGGGCGGCGGCCGGGCTGGGGGCTGCTCTCTGCCCTCCCACGGGATCTCGGCAGGCGGCGCGGGGGTCACTTTGTCTCTATTCTGAGCACTGCTGATGGACCTGTCAGGAGGGGATAAAGTGAGCTTCCCTTTATCCCAGGAGCGCTCGCCAGCTGAGGCGGAGCAGCCATCGCCAGGAAGGTCCCTGCGTCACACTGGGCTTCGAAGATCTAGGCTGATACGGCCCCTCCTTCCGCCTCCCCAGCCCCGCCCTGGCCTTACCCATGGCCCTACCCCTGCTCCAGGCCCTGCCCTGCCCTGCCCTACCCCTGACCCTGCCCTGACGGTGCCCTATCCCTGCTCCTGGCCCTGCCCTGGCCCTACACCTAGCCCTGGCCTTGCCTCTGCCCCTGGCCTTGCCTTACCCATGGCCCTTCCCTAACTCCTGCCCCTGTGCTGGCCCTGCCCCGGTCCTGCTCTTGGCTTTGCCCTACCCCTGGCCCTGCCCCTGTTCCTGGCCATGCCCTACCCCTACTTCTGGCCCTGCCCTGGCCCTACCTTACCCCTGGCCCTTCCCTACCTCCTAGCCCTGATGGTGGAGAAATCTGGCAGGTATGATCCCAGAGGGCTCCCAAGCCAGACCTGAGAGCAGGACCTCCTCTCCCATACACTCAAGGTCTTGATACCCTTGATGTGGTAGATGGTTTTTCCTTACTGGGGCATTCCACCAGCATCAGTGGCCATGGCATGTTCACACGGGGGGTCCCAGACTGGGCAGATGGAGGGCCTCTGAACCCTGTGGCAGAGGCTGAACTTCACATTCACAAGATCTTGCCATTGCTCACCAGCAGGAAGGACAGGTGCATAGATATGACCTCTGCTTGAACTTTATCAGAGACCCACACTGTCCCCAGGGCTAGAGAATGGCCTGCCAAACATATATAGGGAAGGGGCCGGAACCCGATGGGTTTTGTTGTTGTTGTTGTTGTTGTTGTTATTGTTTGAATGATTACGGACCATGTACTTTCCGAGGCAGTGACATCCATTATCACATGTGATCTCTTCCGATCTTATTTAACTCCTTTTAGGGTACAGGAAGCCGAAGGTCAGAGAATGAACCTGCCCAGGGCTCCGCAGCCAGCAGGATATTGGTTGCGGGGGCTCCCGGGTCAGACCGCCTGGCCCCCCGGAATGCGGCTGTGCCTCTGACATCCCTGCTATCGTGGATAGCACTTCTCGCCTCTCGGCCTTGGTTCACCCGCCAAAACCAGAACTGAGTACGGGAGACCGTGCCGTGGGCTCAGTGCCTGTCAGTGACTCTTACTGCTGGAGTCATGGTGGCCGTGAAGGAGCTGGTGGCTCTCGTTCCAAGGGGCGGGAGGGAACACCAGACTCCTCCAGCTCCCGATCGCACGAAGAGAAAGCACTTACTTACCTGCCCCCCCACCCCACGCCTGTCACGTCTGGAAAACCAGACAGATGCTCAGGCCGGAAGGGTGACAGATCCAGTCACAAGACGCAGCTTGTGAAGTGGCAGTGGCCTTTTATTCCCTGACATCTTTCCAGACCCTTGAAGGGATTAGAACTGGATTAGTTTGCGATGAGCCTGGCTCTGCCGTTATCACCTGTTTGTAGGATAATGACATTATCTAGTTTGGCCTATAAGGGCCTCCTTACGTAGAAGCTCTGTTCTCTTTGATCTTGAGGGTCTGGGGCAACATATCTTTAAATCTAAACAAACCCACTGAAGCCTCCAGATAAGTGGTTAAAACATCCAGCGGGAAGAGAGGAGATCCTTTCTTGCCCTTCTGCTCAGTGCCAACAGGAATTTGAAAATCGTGGGAGCTTCCTTCGAACCTAAAACGCACTTTGCCATGTTCAAGGCCGGCCTCCCCACTTCTCCTTTCGCACACGCAGCGCACTTCAAAGTTCACAGTGTGTTTTCTTTGCCACTTGTTAACTCAGGTGCTTCGCCTGAGCAGCGGGGGTGGGGCGGGGGGGGGTGGGGCGGGGGGAGGGCAGCAGGGTGGGTTCAGTGCCCTTGAGGCAGGAAACGACACAAAACACAGGTTCAGGAAAGCCCAGGTGCTTTCCAGCACTACCATCGTTTCTAAGACCAGAGCAGACAGTAAATCCAGCTTATCTGGAAAAATCCAACACTTGTCCCGTCACCTGGAGCCGCCTAAGACCTTGATGCTTCTTCACAGCTAACATTTGTTTTGTCAGAGGTTCTAGAACGTCCGCTGCCAAAGCCGCCTTCCCAAATCCCCCTGAGGTCCACGGTGCTGTTTTTCTTTTCTCGTTTTTTTTTTTTTCATATTTCTTTTGAAAGAGAGAAAGTGCGTGTATGCAAGCGAGCGGGTCAAAGGGAGAGGGAGAAAGAATCCCAAGGAGGTTCTGTGATGTCAGCGCAGAGATCATGTCCTGAGCCAAAATCAAAGAGCACCCAAGTGCCCCAGTACCTTACTGGTGACCATCATGGTCAAAGTACAATTCACACGCAGTATGGCCAGTTTTAAGTGTGCCAGCCATCTGCTGGGTTTTGGAAAATGCATACAGTTGTGTAACAACCTGTGTAAAGCTAAACCAGGATTTAGAACATTTTTAGTCACTCCCCAGTTCCTTCAGGACGCCTGCGTTCAATCTCCTTACCCCTGACGCAGGCCCTGATAACCACTGATCTTTTGGTCACTGTAGTTTTGCCTTTTCTGGAATTTATTCTGAAAGGGAGCCCATCGTATGTACTCTTTGACATATGGCTTCTTTTACTTAATATACAGCTTGGAGACTGGGCCATTTTGTCGTGCGTTTGATTAGTTTGTTCCTCTGTATTGCAGAGTGGCTTTCCACCGTGTGGATGTGCCGGATTTTCTGTACCCCAGGGATGGACATGTGAGTAGTTTCCAGGGTGAGGCCGTTATGAACGAAGCTGCCGTGTTAGCCTTTGTTTTTATTTATCTTGGGTAAACGAGGAGCTGTGTGACTGCGGGGTCCTATGGCAAATACACAGAGACTTTGCAGGAAACTGCCTGTTTTCCAAACTGGCTATATTCCCACCAGTAATGTATGGAAGTCCCGGTGGCTCCCCCTCGTCCCAACTGTTAGTATTGCCGATCTTTCGAATTTCACCATTTTCATGTGTATATACACATATTACTATGTAGTATATAGTATATATACACTATATAGTAATATCTCATTACAGTTGTATTTACATTTCCCTAAAGACCAATGATGTTGTGCATCCGTCCAAATGCTAAATATGTGATCGCCATGCGACTTCTTTGGTGAAGTGTCTGTTCACGCCTTTTGCCCCTTTTTAAATAGGGCTGCTGATCTTTTGATATTTGAGTTGTACCAATTCTTTATATATTCTGGATACAAGTGCTTTTTCAGATCTTTTTAACAAATATTTTCTCTCAGTCTGTGACTCATCTTTCATTTTCATAACTATGTCTTTCAAGGAGTAGAAGGTTTCTTTTTTTAATATTTTTTTATATTTATTTTTTTCTAAGAAGAGAGAGAGAGAGCATGAGCAGGGGAGGGGCAGAAAGAGAGGGAGACACAGAATGCAAAGCAGGCCCAGGCTCTGAGCTGTCAGCACAGAGCCCGACGTGGGGCTCAAACTCACGAACCGCGAGATCATGACCTGAGCCAAAGTCAGACGCTTAACTGACTGAGCCACCCAGGCACCCCAAGGAGTAAAAGCTTTCAATTTGGATACATCCCGTTTATCAGTTTTATGATTTGTGATTTTGCGTCTCATCTAAGAAATTTTCACCTCACCCAAGGTCACAGAGATTTTCTTTATTTTCTTTTTTTTTCCAGGAGTGTTCATTTTTGTATCGTCTGAGGTAAGAGATGATGTTTGTGTTTTCCATACGGATACATAGTTATCTCAGCAAGATTTCTTGTAAAGATTCTTTTCCCCATTGAACAGCGAACACTCAGTTGACTATGTATGTGTAACTTCATTTCTGAACTTTCTCTTTGATTCCACTGATCTGTACGTTTACATCAGTACCGAATTGCCTTGATTGCCGTGGCTTTATTGTATTCTTAAAATGTGATAGTTTAAGTTCTCCAAACCTGGTTCTTTTTCAGAATTATTTTTACTTTTACAGGGCTTTTGCATATCCACATAAATTTTAGGTGCAGCTTGTTAAGTTTCACATTATGCTTGAAGGAATTTGGATTGGAATTCTATTGAATCTATAGATCAATTTGAGGAGAAGTGAAATATTCATAATATTGAGTTTCCCAATTCTTAGACGTGGTATATCCTTCAATTTATATGCCTTTTCTGCTTTTTCTCAGCAATAATTTATTGTTTCCGGCATATAAATCTCATGCATTGTTTATTTATTCCTGATTAATTAACATTGTTGACACGATTATAAAGGATATTTAAAATTTTTTACTTTATTAATTTTTAAAATATTTTATATATGGACCTTATTTCTTGCACATTGCTAAGCTCATTTATTAATTCTATCTTATTTTATAAATTTCTTGGGTTTTCTTCATAGATTATTTTATGATCTGTACGCCTTTTATTTCTTTTCTTGATTTATTGTACTGATGGGCCCTGTAGTATAAATATGAAAAAAAGTGGTGAAATAGACATCCTTGCCTTCTTCCAAATCTTAGGGAAGTATACCATCTTTTATCATTAAGTCTGATATAGACTTTTCCTAGATGTCCTTAATGTAGTTAAGGAAGTGTCCTTATATTCTCAGTTTGCTAAGTTTTGATCATGAATCGATGCAGAATTTTGTCAAATACTATTTCTGTATCTATGGAGCTGATTACAGGCATTTCTGCTATAACACAGGTGTTTCTAAGAAGTCCCACGCTATTCAAAATCTCGCAAGGAAAACCATGGGGCTTATGGGGAGCTTAGGGGGCGCAACACCCCAAAATGTCATCAGAGGTACCTACAAAAAGATGGAACATAATGGAAAGGGCAGCAATGTTTTACGCATGTGAACTGGTTAAGGAATGCATACATGCTAGAGTGAATATGGCACTTCACCTTGAAACAGACCTAAAGTTTGCTTGTGAAAGTGGGTATCTTAGAAGAGCCGCAGCTTGTGAGTTAATGACAAGTGGGGGAGGAAGTTTACCTGAAGTGGGAGGAGGAGGAGGGTAGGTGTGGCTCATAACACATGAGGCATAAACTACAGTAGTCCGTAGACTTCGAGGTATATGCCTGGTGCCTTTTTTATTCCTACACGGCTCATTTCAGCTGGGCGCAGTTTTCTGCATTCACCTGGCGTTTCTCACAAACAAAACTGTGCATAAGCAAACATGAAATTCACATTATGCTCAAATTATTAGGGAACCCACGGTATTAATTGTATGGAAACAAATTGAGATTTCCAAACAATGGTTATAGCAGAACTATGTATGGTTTTTCATTTCTTTTTTTTTTCCTCTTCAGTTTGTTAAAAAGGTGAATTGCATTCATTAATTTGTGAATGTCAAGTTAGTCTACCACTCCTTGGATAAGCACCACTTAGTCATGATGCATTATTATATTTGTATTTTGCTGGATTTGATTTGCTAAAATTTTGTTAAGGGTTTTCACATGCATATTTATGGGGTGTATTAATGTATAGTTCTCTTTTATGGTAATATCTCTGCCTGGCTTTGATATCAGGTTAACGCTGGCCACGCAAAATAAGTTGGGATGTGTTCCTCCTCCTGTATCTTCTGGAATGCTTGTGCGGAATCGACATTGCGTCTTTGTAACTGGATGGTACAATTCATCCCTGAGGTCACTTGGGCCTGAGGTTTTCTTTCTCAGAGTGTTTAAATTATGAATTCTATTGGGGCGCCTGGGTGGCTCAGTTGGTGAGGCGTCCCACTTCAGCTCAGGTCACGATCTCAAGGTCTGTGAGTTCTAGCCCCGCGTCGGGCTCTGTGCTGACAAGCTTGGAGCCTGGACCCTGCTTTGGATTCTGTGTCTCCCTCTCTCTGCCCCTCTCCTGCTCACGCCTCTGTCTCTCTCCCTCTTTCAAAAGTAAATAAACATTAAAAATTTTTTTAAAAAATTTTTTTATCATTGATTTATTTGGTAGTTTGTATCTTTCAAGGAATTTGTCAATTTCACACACACGGTTGAACTTACCAACAGCACGTTACTCATAATATCCCCCTCTTTTTTCCTTTTAATGCCTGTAGGACACTAATGTCCCTTCTTTAACTCCTGACATTGGTAATTTATGTGTATCTCTTTTTTTTTTTATTGATTGATCAGTCTGTCTAGAGCTTTATCAATTTTACTGATCCTTGAAAAAAATAGATTTTGTCTTGATAGGTTTCCCCAATTATTTCTATTTCATTAATGTCTGATCTTTATTATTTCCTTTCTTTCCACCTTCTTTGAGTTTCAATTGTTCTTATTTTTCTGATTTATTCATGTAAAGATTAAATTATTGAGTTTCGTCTTTCTTTTCATTCTTTATTTATTTTTAAAAAGAGAGAGAGAGAGAGAGGACATGTGAGTGTGAACCAGAGAGAGAGGCAGAGGGAGAGAGGGAGAGAATTTTAAGCAGGCTTCATGCTTAGTGCAGAGTCCAAACTGGGGCTCGATCATGACCTGAGCTGGAATGTAGAGTTGGACACTCAAACAACTCAACCACCCAGGCGCCCCTAGTCCTTTTTAAATATAAGCATTCAATGTCACAAACGTCCCTGAATCACAGTGTTAGTTGTCACCCATATATTTTGATATGTTGTCTTTTCATTCCGTTCATAATATTTTTAGGCCATGGTATTTTCTTATTCCTCCTGGGATTTTTTCCAACGGGGTTGTTTAGAAGCCTGTTGTTGAATTTCCAAGTGTTTGTGAATGTTTCCAAATACCTTTATGTTTTTGATTCTTAGCTTGTTTCCATTGTGGTCAGAGAACATACTCAAGATTTCAATTCTTTTAGGGGCGCCTGGGTGGCTCAGTTGGTTGAGCGTCCGACTTCGGCTCAGGTCACGATCTCGCGGTCCGTAAGTTCGAGCCCCGCGTCGGGCTCTGGGCTGATGGCTCAGAGCCTGGAGCCTGCTTCTGATTCTGTGTCTCCCTCTCTCTCTGCCCCTCCCCCGTTCATGCTCTGTCTCTCCCTGTCTCAAAAATAAATAAAGGTTAAAAAAATAAATAAAAAGATTTCAATTCTTTTAAATTTATTGAAACGTTTTTGTGACCCAGAATGATTGTCTAGGTGAATATCCCATAAGCTCTTGAATAAATATGTATTTTACTGTTTGGGGGTATTCTCTAAATGTCTCTAAATGTCATTTCCTTTTGATTGGTCGTTACTGGGACTGGAAAATGCTTTAAGTGTATCCTTGTAGGGAAAATGACTTAATTTGTAGCATTTGTAGTATAAATACTCCCATCGTAGCCACCTTTAAGCTACCGATGTGATGTCATTGAACGCTGGTCTGAGAGGAGATGCTTACAGACTCCTTTCACTGCTAGTCAGTGTGAGCTGGCTAAAGTACTGAGATAATCGTGTTCAAATCTTCTGTATTTCACTGACTTTTTTTGGGTCTACCTGTTCTTTCAATTACTGATAGGTGGGTGCTGAAGTCTCCAACAGTCACTGTCAGCTTTTCCATTTCTCCTTTCAGTTCTTTTAGTTTTAGTCTTAATGTATTTTAAAACTTTATACGGGGCATACACCTTACGAAATGGACCTCTTTAGCCCTGGCAATATTCTCTATTTTACGAAAAGTGGACTTTTGTCGAGCCCTAACAGCTACCCAAGGTTTTCTTTTGATTCGTGGTTATATGGTATAGCATTTTTCATACTTTTATTTAAAAACAAAGACATTTAGCTTGGAATAATTTTAGATTTATGAAGAGTTGCAAAAGCAGTCCTGAAGTGTCCCGTATGCCCTTCTTTCCATAATGTTAACATCTTACATAACCATGGTACATTTTTCGAAATTAATATTGGTACATTATTATTAACTAGACTACAGACTTTATTTAGATTTGCCCATATTTTTCACTAGTGTATTTTTGTCTTCCAGGACCCAGTCCCAGAGTCTACATTTTTCTCTTTTGTTTTCTTTAATCTGTGATCATTTCTCCCTTGTTTGTCATTGTCTTTACGCTTTTGAAGAGTACTGGCCAGGTATTTTATATACTGTTCAATCTGGGTTTGTCTGATGCATTCTCATGGTGATACTAGGATTATAGAAAGTGAATTGCCTTCCTTATCACATGATACCGGGGGTAGATGATATCAAGTGGTATTTCTGGTGATGTTAACTTTGATCACTTGGTTAACGTGATGTCTGCCAGGTTTTTGCACTGCATTTTGTCCCTTTCCATATGCTGCTTATAGGACTGAGTCACCAAGTCCTCCCCTCTGAAGGGAGAAATATAAAGTCTGAAGCTTAGTTAATGTGTGTGTGTACATATATTATTATTATATATGTATATTTATATGTTTATTATTATATATGTATATTTATATTATATGTTTATTATTATATATGTACATTTATATTATATGTTTATTATCTTATATTTATATATTATATTTGTATTATATTATATGTATATTATATTATATATTATAATTATATAATATATTTATAACTATCTATCTACCTATCTAACTCAGAACATTTGGCCCTTCTCCCCATCTCTTTTATTATTTGTAATTTCTTTCTCTGACATGGAGAAAACTGTCTTCCGTTATCTGCAAATTATTAACTTATTTGTTCAACTGTTATATATGTAAAGTAGATTCAAATTGTTAACCTGTACCTTTGTGAGAAACAAATTTACCAATTAGAGTGATCTATTTACATACAGGGTTTTTTTTTTGTCTACTTTGGGTCAGCACTTTTTCCTTCACCTCAGTGGTGATATTATGTCACACATTTATAATGTAGTTAGATTCATTCTGTGATCTTTCAACATAGTAGTTGACCTTTTCTTTTCTTCTTTCTTTCTTTCTTTCTTTCTCTTTCTTTCTTTTTTTCTTTCTTTCTCTCCCTTTCCTTCTTTCTTTCTTCCTTTTTTTCTCCCTCCCTCCTCCCTCCTTCCTTCTTTCCTTCCTTCCTTCATCTCTTTCTTTCTTTCTTTCTTTCATTTTTGTTTCCTTCATCTCTTTCTTTCTTTCTCCCCCTCTCTTCCTTCCACCTTCCTTCCTCCCTCCCTTTCTTTCTTTCTTTCTTTCTTTCCCCCTTCCTTGCTCCCTTTCTTCCTTTCTCCCTCCCTTTCTCTTTCTCTTCAATACTGCACACTATAAAGTTTGTTCCACCACCACGGTACCATTCAGAACAGTTTCATCCACCCTAAAATCTCCTTTGTAGTCGACACCTCCCTAGTCCCTAATCCCTGACAATCATCTATCTGTTTTCTGCCCTTATGGTTTTGTCTTTTTTAAAATTTCATGAAAATGGAATCATGTGATATGTAGTCTTTGGATCTGGCTTCTTTCATTTAACAAAATGCATTTAAGATTTTTCCAGTGTTGCGTAAGTCAATAGCTCATTCTTATTGTTAAGTAGGGTTATTCCATCATATAGCTATGTCGCAATTTGTTTATTTCATCATCTGTTGAAGGACAACTTAGCATCCTTTAACTTTTGCCCTCTCTGTGTCCTATATTTAAAGTGTATTTCTTGTAGACCATATACATCGATGGGTCTTGTTTTATATCCAATCAGACATCCTTTGTCTTTTAATTATGATGTTTAGATCATTTACACTTATTGCAACTATTAACATGATCAACTTGAAGTTTATCATCTTGCTATTCTTTTTTTCTCATCTGTTCTTTTTTCTTTTTTTTCCTTATTTTCTATTTAGTTTGAATTATTTTTATTTTTTGCATCTCTATTTTATCTCCAGTACTTCTTTGTTTTTTTAACTGCTTGTTCTATGATTTACAACGTACATCTTTAACTTATCCCATTTTGCTTCCATGCTGCTTCACATAATTTATAAGACTTTTGCAACAGTACACTTACCTTTCTTTCTTTTCTTTCTGCTTGTTACTTATATTATTAACTTTTTATGTTAAGCCTCTGGGCCGAGCAGATGACTTCTAATCAGAGAGCCCATGGTCAGATCCTGGCTCTATTGCTTACTCAGTGTGTCACCTCAGGTAAATCACTTTTCCTCTTTGTTTCTCAGTGTCACTGCCTGTAAAGTGGGAATAACGGGTTTGATGTGAGAAATAAATGAAACAAAGCACGATAGGCATGGCCTACCAGGCCTGGCACACACGGAGCCTGGGAGCATAGCTTCCCTTGGAAGCCACACACCAAAATGTTCTCAGAAGCCGAAAGCTGAAAGTGAACAGTTTCCCAGCTCTGAGCACACCCCATTTCTTGCTCCTCATGATCTGACCCTCTGTGGCACCAGGAGACAACAGCAGATGCCAAAATGAACCATAGTGCCAAACATAGGGAGCCCATCTGTGTTGACACCAACAGGCATAGCTGATTTTTTTTTTCCAAGAAGAAAATTAAAAATCAGTTCTACTTCATGTGAGCTCCCTGAGTCACAAGGCCTAGGTTCCTAAGGAATCTTGCCTCCATGAATCCCAGACGATGAGCTCCAGAAGGCTCCTGTCTGCCGACGGGAGGGCTATCTGACTTTCCTATTTCCTGGCCCTGCTGGCTGCCTCTCTTCCCCTGAGTTGTTAGTTTCCTCCTGGAGAGGTAAGTTTTGGCACTTGCGAGAAGGTGAGCTCTGGGGTCAGACACACCTAAGGGTGAATCATGACCTCATCTTCGCTTTGACGCTGGAGAGGTCACTTGCCCTCAATTCCCTAATCTGCGGAATGGGAGTGGAGGTGGCACATGTCCCCAGGCATTGTTTTGAGCAATCCAAACTCTCCGGAATGAGAGTGTGTTTTTATAGAAGAAAGTGGTGGGTTGACACTCTAAAATGTTAGCTAATATTCCCCTTCCCCACTCTCATTTTATTCCTTGGTCCATCCCACAATCATCAGCCAGGTCCAGGGCAGGCATAGAGCAGCAGAAATCTGACGAAGAGAGGATACGTTTTCTGTCTTGAGATTTCTAGAAGTCTAAGCCTGAGGGTGGGCCAGGACTCAAAAGTATAGGTCTGGGAGAGCCTGGCACGTGCGGAGAGCAAGATGTGCTTGCTACCCCAGTGGGAAACACTGCTCTGGAGCAGGAAGGAGGGCAGGAAGGGGAACCACGAGTGTGATGGCCTTCAAAGACCCTGAGAAATGCACCCTGTTTTCAGCTCCCGGTGGCTTTGCGGGATCCACCGATGGCTGGGGCCGGGAGAGAGGAGACAGGGCCCCAGTGCCTCTAAGGCCCACCTTAGAGGAATGTTGGCCACGGTTATGTCCAAGCACACGGGCTCCAGGCTGCTGGGAGGGATGTCCGAGATGGGGCAGGACTGACAGAATGGGCCCACGTGCCCAGAGTCTACAGTGCCAAGCCTGAGGAAGGTGGCAGATGGGAAGGGAGCCACCCAAGAGGTGACCTGCATGGACACGCCTCCAGAGACCAGACAAGGGAGGCACCATTTAGCAGGGGTGCCAGCAGGGGAGGGAGGTGGGGTGTGATGGCGTCTCTTTGCCCCCTCTCTCTGCAACTGCGTTTGTGGAATCTGTGCGGGTAACAAGCTTATAGCCCACAATGTGACTTGCTGTAAAAATAACGTGATGAAGGTGTGCACCCAAGGCCTCAGGTAGGCACAGGGGCTTAAACTGTCCAGAGTTCTGTCGCGTTCATGGCTGCTTTTAGCCTTCCAGCCATCTACCAGGAGCCCGGGGCCCGGCCATCAGGGAGGAGCTCTTGCAGATCTGAGCCCCCTTCCTGCAATCAGTGTCCTCCTAAGACCTCATGGAAAGGGGGTGTCATCTTTTAAAGCCAGTGATTCTGACATCCCAGGCACCTACTGAGCCTCTGCTGTGTACTGGGAAAGACGGAGGCGAACAAGGCAGAGAGGGGCCCCACTCTTGGATGTCTTAGAGGTCGTAGATGTCTGTTGCTCACGAACTGGGGGCTCAGGGCCCCTCCGGCCAGAGTGGTCCTTTAAGGCGACGCAGACACGGGTGCCCAATCCAAACACCATAAGAAGTGTGAGAGCAGTTGACAAAGGCTGTGATCAGGCAAGATCACTTCTGCTCTTTTGATTATAATTTTAGCCACGGCTGTCGTTACCACCTTCAGTAATAAAATGCCCCCTGCTTTGCGAGGACGTTGCACCCATCATAAACAGGACCATCATGCTCGCAAGGGTCAGGATGTCTGGGATTAGTGGACTCTCCCAAAACTTGAGTGTCTGTGCAGGACCAGCAAAACACAGGGCAGGGCCACAGGGCCAGATCGGCATCGTCTCTGGGTCTCATTCACGACATGCGTCCCATCCCTGGACATCTCCGTGTTCACTAACGCTTTCATCGTATCCACTTACCGCTTTAATGTAAACAAGGGTTTTTTTTTTTTTTTTTTTTTAAGGAAACTTTTCTACAACTGTCATAAATGGGAAACCTACATCATTTGACAAAAAGAGGAAACGATAGTACAATAAATACAGTGGCACAAGACGTTATTTGTACGTTGTGGCTTAGTTGCCTGAGCTCGAGCCCTCGGTGGGTCTCAGTTAACGGAGAGCCTCGGGAACGAACAAGGAATGTAGAAGAATGTTCTCCTCCGGGGAACTTGATGTCGTTTGCCAGCTCGTGCCTCGGCCTCCCTCTCAGACCTGCCTCCACTCCAGTCACCTGCAGCCCCCGCCCCAGCCACACCTTCTATTCCCTGCGCTCTCCTTGGGGGCACCTTGGCCACACATTTAGATTGGCTTCCCCTCCCTCACTTGTCCCCCGGGTCCCTGCCCCCCTGTTCCCTGGGATTGCCTCCCAGGTAAACCACGTGCAAACCAGCCCTCGTCTCGGGCTCTGCTTCCAGGAAAGCCCCGGATACACGCGGTATCTTTGCAGCCCCTCAAGTCACTTCATGCACCCCCAAGGCGCGGGTCCTGCAGCACTGGCCGCACCACTTATAGCTGCGAAGCCTAGAGCAGGCCAGTTAGCATCTTTCAGGCTGTTGCGTCGCGTGAAACAGCAGCAACGGTCCCTAGCCCTTGCACGGTCTGCAGAAGGATTAAATGATACCATGGTGTGTGGCCACCAGCTTAAGTAAAAGGCACCGGTTGCTATTGGTTTAAAGCCAAGTGGCACCCCCAACCCTGCCACCCAGATGCCTGGCATCTGGCCTTCGGCCTGAAGGCAGCGGTGGGGCCGCACGTGGGTCAAAGCTGTTGGCAGGTGAGATACACCTGCGTTTGCAGAACAGGTATAGGAGCCAGTGTCAGCCCTGAGCCAGCGCTCGCCTGGTGTCTTCAGGGCGCTGGCCCCGCTGTCTGCGTTGTTAGAGGTGCTGGAGTGGCCTGTTTCGGGGTGGAAGGTCCGGCACGAGGAGGTCTTTAGCCAGTGGCCCTCTGCCTACAGACTGTTCCTTGGGGCTCCCTGTCTGGCTGCTCCCGTAGCTACTGGAGGAGGCCGATGCTCGCTCACCCCATTGGGGGTTCAGCAGCTCCAGCTTGAGTCCTTCCACGCTCCCTCTCTCTGCTGCATCCACATCACTCCCTCCAGCCTCTCCCCCGCCCCACACCCCCCTGCAGCCTTTCCATGGGCATCCAGCTGTGGTCCAGCCACACCCAACAGCCTCTGGCTCCCGAGACTTTTAAGGAACTCTATCCTTACACATGCCGTGCTCACGTCTGCTCCTCTGGCAAACTTCTGCTCTCTCTTCAAGAGCCAACTTAAGCCTCATGTCTGCAAAGTCTCCCCGGATGCCCTGCGGGACGTGTATCTCCTGAAATCGCCCCGCAGCGCACATCCTGCTGACCGGCCTGGGTACCTCCCTCCTTCAGACTGTGGGTTCCTCCAGAGCGGGCGGGGCCTGGTCTCTTCCATTGGGGCTGCCCCGAGTACAGGGGACCAGGGGACGGGAGGCAGCATTGGCTGTGTGTTGGGTACTTGTCTAGCCCCCTGACTGGCTGGCCTGCTCTGCCCTGGGGATGCTGGAGGAGCCTAGCCCTGGCCTTCAGGTGAACAGGGGCAGGGGCTCATCTCTAGACACAATGGACGGATAGTTGTTTCCCAGCTGCGTCTCTCATTCCTGCCTCAGGACGTTTGCACTTGCTGTTTACCCTGTTGGGAATGCCCTTCCCTGGGGGCCTCACATTCCTCTTGTCTTTCAGGTCTCAGCTCACCCTTTGTCACCTCTTTAAAGAACGTCCTTGACCATCCACTCTAATGTTGCTCTCCCTCCATCTGAAATTATCTGGTGTATTTTATTTTATGCTGTTTTCCCCCTCTCCACTCCAGAAGGTAACATTCAGGAGAGCAAGGATCCTGCCCATCCCCAGACCCCGAGGGGCTGACACAGAGCTTGTCCCATAGGAAGTGTCTATACGTATTTGTTGAATGAATGAACGAATGAATCAATGAATCGATGAGAAAACAAACCAATGGTCTACTTATGTGGCCAATAGCTTCAAAACAGGGCAGGGCAGGGGAAGACAGGGGAGGCTCCTAAAATAAAGGAGGCACTAGAGTCAAAAACAAGCCATCAGGGGGCGCCTGGGTGGCTCAGTTGTTTAAGCGTCCCACTCTTGACTTCAGCGCAGGTCACATCTCACGGTTCCTGAGACTGATTCTCACGTCCGTCTGCACGCTGACAGAGCTCGCTTGGGATTCTCTCTCTCTCCTCTCTGCCTCTCCCCACTGCCCGCTCTGTCTCTCTTTCCAAAAATAAATAAAGGAACATTAAAAAAAAAAAAAAAGAAAGATCCACCATGGAGTGACGGCCTGGAATCAGTAACACCAGTGTCCTCACACGGGGCTATTTCCCCACCACCCCATACTCAGCCCCGCATACCAGGCATCCAGGAAGGGACATCCCCCCATCCCTGCCTTCACCCCCCATCAGGGAGGAAGCAAGGCAGTTCCCTACTTTGTAATCGTTTCCACCTCCCTCTCTCCCCAAGATCTGGGGGCTGGGGTGCTGCTGGGAAAACAGTAAAGGATGATCGATAAACATCACTACGCAACAAACTCGATACGAAAACACCAAGTGAACAAGTGAACCAAGATGACATTTTCAGGGTGATTATTTTAGAAAAGAATTCGAGGATTGATAAGAGCCCTGGTGTGATTATGAGGGTATATATATATATATGTATATATAGTGAATAGATAACTCTTTCCTCCTTAGTCCAAACCCAGAGCTTCTGATGGCGGATTCTTACTTAGCCTTGGGGATTAAACCTGATCTCTCCTCCATGCTGGGAGCCACAAAAGACCCACTGCTTTTGTTGCTGAGGGAATAATAGCACTTTCCAAAGTGCCTCACAATTGGCGACAAGCTCCCTCCCGGCAGCAGCATGGCAGTCACCTCCTGCGGGAGGCAGACTAACTAGGTCGTGGTGGAGCGCGTAGTTCACGGGCACACGGTGGGCAGTTACAGGTGCCGGGGCCTGGCTCTGGCATTCTCCTAGGGCTAATTCTGTTCTTTCCATTAGTCTGACATTTAAAAATACAGGTTTGCCATCTTTTTTAAAAAATAGAATCCCAGGGGCGCCTGGGTAGCTCAGCTGGTTAAGCCTCCGACTTCAGCTCAGGTCATGATCTCACGGCTCGTGAGTTCGAGCCCCGCGCCGGGGCTCAGCTCAGCGCCTGGAACCTGCTCGGATTCTGTGTCTGCCTCTCTCTCTGCTCCTCCCCTGCTCGTACTCTGTGTCTCTCTCTCTCTCTCTCTTTCTCTCTCTCGAAAGAAAGACTTTTAAACAATTTAAAAAAATAGACTCCTATGCTTACATTGAAGAAATGAGGAGATGTGGCCACATTAGGCCTATTCTCCAACAGAAGCTGAACGGTGCTGTCCCCGAGAGACGGCTCTCTGGGTCTTACTGGCACCAGTCCCCACCTGGCCTCTATTTTTTTTATTTTTTTTTCAACGTTTATTTATTTTGGGGACAGAGAGAGACAGAGCATGAACGGGGGAGGCGCAGAGAGAGAGGGAGACACAGAATCGGAAACAGGCTCCAGGCTCTGAGCCATCAGCCCAGAGCCTGACACGGGGCTCGAACTCACGGACCGCGAGATCGTGACCTGGCTGAACTCGGACGCTTAACCAACTGAGCCACCCAGGCGCCCCCCCACCTGGCCTCTACAACAGGCATCAGAGTCTATGACCCTGGTTTAGCCAACCATGCTTCCCCAACTATGCCTCCACACTTTGGGGGCATGGTCAGGTTTCTTTCATAAGCACGTTTAAAGATGCGGCCGGCTGTCCTGAGGCTCCGGGTGTCCCAGCGGTGCCCTCCCAGGCAGGCTCTCCCATTCCGAAAAGAGACGCAGGGCTTCCTCAATCTTGCTTCTCATCAGACCTTACCACCCTTTTCTTAACCTGCGAAGTGATTAGCTTATGACCACTTTCTACGAAAATCAGAAATTAAAAGCCCTACTTTCAAACGCAGTTCATTTTGATGGGTCCGTCTGGCCCTCCGGGGGCCCACAGCCCTTCGGGCTTGCCCACCGCATTTGGGCGGGGAAGGGGCCATGCCCCACACCCACGTGTGGCCTGGCCAGCCCGTGACAAGAGCTCCAAGCACCCCACACTCGGGTTGTAGAGTGCTGCCCTCGGAAACTTTCGTGGGTTATGGCTGGTGAAGGGTTCCAGAGAGTTCAGACACAAATCGATAGCCTGCATTACAAGAGAGTGTGAGCTAACAAAGGTGCTGGGGGGTCATGCATCTTAAAACAGCTTCTTGGGGACTTTAATTGTCGGGATGCTCAGGAGAAGAATATGACCTTATGGGGCATTTTCCAGAATAGAATAGTCTATATATTAAAAGGCAGCAAATGATTCATAACTGGTTGGCGGCTGGGCCTATGGGCCCATGTTTCCCATGTGGATTTTTTTTTCCCCCTGCATTGCAAACTCTTACATTAAATTGTGATAAATGAAGAGTGGGGGCTACTCATACAAATCAATGACTCTAGTGTGTGTGTCATTAGCCTGAGAGATGCAGGCAGCGGTCAGTCCCATAAATCATGTGGTGGATCTGCTGTCTGCAACACGATGCGAGCAAGCAGGCGCATTAGGGAGGTTAAGGAATGAAATTAATCTGTGCATTTGCCTCTCCCCCCTTCCGCCTTCCCCATCACCTGGTCATACGGAAAGAATTAAAATCACATGATCCGAACTAAACCAGCCCCAGAACAGTAAATTGGTTAAGTTTGACTTCACCTTTCAACTTCGAGTTAATTATGTATTAGGGGATTAATTTATTCACAGGCACTGAGAAGGCAAATGGAGAAGAGGGGAAGCCTGCCAGGGCCTCTCATCCAGGTGCCAAGGTTATTAATTGCTGCGGTGGTGCCACGGGCTCTACCTGGGCAGTCGCGGGGCGGGGGCCGCCGGGGACCGTCCTCACATGCGCTTAGTTCCGTCCTGCTCTGGGGCTGCAGGTGCCCACAGTCAACCAGCCCCGGGGGCTGCCCCGCCGCTTGTTTGGGCTGCAGGGGAGGCCCGGCCCCGGGGCGTGCAGGGATGCCTGCGATGCTTGCTTGCTAGAACATTCTAGAAGCCTCGACTGGAGGAAGCCTGTACGAGAGGCAGGTTGCAAGATCTCACCCAAGGCGGGAACTGGTCTCTCTCTCCAAGAGCCCTTAGCTTGGCATGAGCACCTCTGATGAGGGGAAGCTCTCTACCCGCAAAGGTGGCCGTTTGACGTGGATGGCACAACGCTGCCTGCGACAACTCAGCGCCCCTCCTCCACCCCGAGCCGCACACCTGCTCTTCAGGCACCTGAGGACACCGATCGCTTTCTCCCTCCCGGTCCTCAGAGTGCCCCTCGGGAAGCATGGCTTCCGGACCACTCGCCACTGCGGTCTCCTTCACGGGCGGCCCTTGGTCCCTCTCCCGTCGGTGCCACGGCAGCCCCTCGAGATGGCAGTAGGGGCAGCCGTCCTCGCAGGGCTACCGGACAGGAAAGTTTGGGGCAGAGAGGCAGGCTGGCAGATCCTTTCTCAGTGTCCTGGCCCCTGGCGACAGCCGCGGAGCGCGCAGGAGACGCGTCCCCCACCTGTGCGAGAGTCACATCCCATCACACAGAGAAGCGGCCTCTCAGAGGAGTCGGTTGCCTGCACTGAGCCACGTGAGAGGAATTCTTAGGAACATTTTGTCTGTTTGGAGTTAAACCATGAGGATGCTGACTGAATTCGACATTGACCTTTTGCTTATAAAAACTCGCAGTGCTCCACAGGAATGGTAGCATTAATGCTTTCTACGTGTTCGGCACTTTGCAGCTTACTGAATGCTTTCCCGCGCTGCTCTAACAGGGTCTCATCTTCCCCGTGGCCCATGAGTTGGGGCCAAAGACTCCCGTTCGATTCCAAAGGAAACTGAGACTCACAGACTTGAAGGACCCATGCGCGGGTGGCCTGGAAGTGGCTCAAAGCAAGTTGGTCGGTGTAGGAAGGATGGGGGTGTGTAGGTAGGGGTTCTCTTGTACTTTCTCCCTGCTCAAACCCATAGGTGGAAGGTTCTTCTCAGTATCCTTGTCCATCTCTAGAAGCCCAGTGCAAACCCCAGACCCGTGCACTGTGTTCCAAACATCGTTTTAAAAAATAAGTTGAGCAACCATCTGAAAATTAAGAAGTTCCATATAAGGCAGAGCTCAGTGTCTGTTGAAAGCTCATAAAATATGGCCATTGGGTTGACATTCCATCGAGATGGTGGTAGCTCCCGCTCAGAGGGGCAGAAGCTCTCTAGAGTTGCGTGAGACTTATCCTGGCCAGTAGACCACATGTAGATAGGAACCCAAGGAATGCCTCGTCTTGCTGCCCAATGACCTGTGGCCCAGCATGGAACCCCCATGTAGGTCACTGACCATGTAGGCCCATCCCCATGGCTCAGTCTTACGCTGCCCCCTTTTCCCAGGATGCCCATTTATCACTGTCTTACTTTTCCTCCAAGTCCTTCTTGGCCTTCACGTCCAGTTCAGGATGGTTTACCAGTCCCTCTGTTGATTCTCTTTGGTTCCCTCCTTCCTAAGCAAAAACAGGACTTCTCAGCCAGTTGACATCACAGCCAAATATCTGAGGATATCTGAATCCAACCTTCCTGCCTATGTTAATGAAAACAAGGCCAGACTGGACTCGTGGCCCGCCCATGTCACAATCCCGTATCTCTCTGAGCCCCTAATCATAGTGCTATTAAAGTACTCTCCTTGCCTGTGTATCACTTTTTAGTTTGGGCTGGAAACACACACACACACACACACACACACACACACTAAAGTACAGAGAATACCCAAATACCCAAGTCCTCAACCTCCAGAATGAACAGCTATTAACATTAGCGATATTTGCTACAGATATTAAAAACAGTAGTTGTGAGCCCAGTCTCGGGGGCTGGCTGAGTGATTCACGGAAGGTCCCTCTACGATCCAGATCCCAGCCTATTCTGTCTTTCCTGAGCTGGCCCTATTGTGATTCGGCTGCACACGCTTTGGGATCCGTGTTTGCACACGTGGGCCTACACACGCACACACGCGTGCACACGCACATAAGCACACGGGCTTGCATGCACGCACGCAATCCTCAAAGTACATACGGCGTGTGGGTACACGCGAGGATCTGAATCTACGTGAATCTTTTGCCTTTTTCCATCACCACTGCATTCTTGAGGTCGGTGCATAGCGCACCTGGGAAACCCAGCTCGGCTGCATGGCCGCTAAGAGGGACCCCCCCCCATCTTAGCTCCCTTCTCCCCTTTTGGTAAGCATTTACGCTGTTTCTGATTTTTTACTGTCACGGATGGCGAAGTTCCGACACCCCCCTGCATCTCTTCTGGAGCTCATGAATGAGGCTCGTTCTAGAGCTTCCTGCATTCTCTGGATGTGTCCTGGGTGTCTCTCCCTAGGGAGACCACGGCCCCCAGCCAGTCCCTGGGCACTTTCCCTGGGACGTGCATCCGCACCGCTCTCAGCTTCCCACCTTGGCTGGCACGGGCTGGCCCCAGGACCCATTTTCAGCTGGCTGGGTCCACACGTGCCAGCCCCGGAGAGTCCCCGCCCACGGCCTGCTCATCCTGGGCCCATTAAACCTCTCACTTTGTATTTCCTAATTCCTTTAAGAACTCCCAAACCTGTCTCCTTGGATAGAAATAAAGTAAATGTAATATCTATTGCTATCGCTTAAACACAAATTATAGTATTTTTTATTAAATACTCTGTTGTCAAATGCTTGACATTCCTCATAATAGATAAAAAAGCAACTAAAACTAGTTATTTTCTGTTACCTTAGAGGCTTGCAACATGGTTTGTAGTGTATTTACTTGTTATGTTCTGCTTGTCGCATTTCATTATAAGCACGTGAATTATTTTCCCTATTAAATTAAAATGCACTCTCCCCTCCCCCAGCTACCCTTGAGCTATACCAGAGGTGAAGGTCCGGACATGAGGGGAGCCGAGGAAGCCACCTGGTGCTCGGAGCTCCAGCCCTGCCCTGGCATAGGCCCCACGCTTGGAGATGGGGGTCCAGCGCCCGCCCCCAGTGATCCCTGTCCGGGGGGGGGGGGGGGATGGCCGGTAGCATTACTTACTCTGGCCTCATGCTCAGCGAAGGCCTATGATACACACTGCCTCCTGCTATCTTCATAGCAGCCCTGGGAGGCAGGCAGGTTGGGTCTATGCTCAGGCTCCTTCCCCTCCAGCCCTGGTGGACCCAGAAAACACAGATAAGGAAATGATCCCGAGAGATGGGGCTTTCTTTCGAGTTGAGGTCAAGTTGAGGCTAGAGCCCTGCCTCCCACCCCCACCCCCACCCCCACCCTCACCGGGGTGCTGCTGTGCCCCCAGGCACTTGGCTAACCATCTCACGGGCAAGGCCTTACTCTAGCCCAACAACAGCAATGGTATTCGAGGTTGTGGGAGCATCATCAGTCTTTCAGTTCTGATGATGCGGAGGCCGCAGGGGACAGAGGGCGTGTCTGTGGTTGAGTAGTTTCGAAGGCGCAAGAGCCAGGGTCTGTCTGGCCTCAGGACCCAGCAGAAGCAGTGAGGAGATACATCTTTAACTCTCTGGGGCCGCAGTCTCCTTTGAGGATTTGATGAAATCTCTGTCCGCCTTCAAAGTGAGAGGGGCAGTGCACATTTCTCCTATGAACAACAGTTTACGTACAATTTTAGGGGCTTCCCAGACTCCCTATGGGCCACCTGTGGCCCTGCACAGGTCCCTGTGTTGCGGATCAGGAAGCACCCCGATGAGAGGTGGGCGTTACCTCCTTGTGGTGCCTAAAAGAACTGAAACGTGGCCCAATGCGCTGCCTCCCGCCCTCGCCACCCTCCCTTCATCAATCTCCTGGCAGCGGATTCACCAGAATTGAAATAGGGCACCGGTGGAAATGGGGCGTGTGGGGTTTGGTTCAGGGCTGGGACAGGATCTGCTGTTTTCTGGGCCCACCAGGGCTGGAGGGGAAGGAGCCTGAGCACCGGCCTCAGATACTCCTGCCCACTCAGCTGCGGCCCGCTCCAGCCACGGCACATTTTTGGAAGAAGAACTAAAGCCATCGGGTCACCTGTAAGCCTCCAAGTTTATCCTTTTAAGAGCCCAGACAGGTGCAGGGCCTGGCAGGACCCTGAAGAGCTCGGTTTGCTCATCTGCAAAATGAGAAGAATCATTTCTGTGCACCTGCTGTATCGACCAAAGGGCTTTGCCTCCTTTATATAAAAGAAGGCTTTGCATGTTTACATTTCTCTGCCTACATGTTTAGCCGGTAGGTCCCCCGTCTGACCCGTTCTTGCTGTTTAATCTTACAGAGAACATTCTCAGGATTCCTGCTATCTTGATATGTCTTTCAACAGCAGTCACTCCATCATCTGCAAGCTTTGTAGCAACCTAGCACTTCTCATCTGAGGCTGCTTCCCTAACACAAGCGCTTCCCAGAGCTGTGCTGATAACACTCGGCAGTGCAGGGAGAGAGGGAGCTGATAAGGCCACAAGTACATCAGAGAATTATGCCTCCGAAACCCAACAACCGCCTTACGCTGGAGCCAAATAGAAGCGCCAGGAACGTCTACTGGTACGTACAGAGGTGGAGATAAAAGAAAAAGTAGCTTGAAAGTCTTTGGATGGAAAGGAGGAAGCCAGACAAGAAGAATGTGGTCTTCATGCACAATGTCCTCGGGGACCACCATGATGGAAGCATCCTCTTCATTGGCCAATGGGCATGAAGGCAGGTGTGGGTATACACAGAAAGATGAGGCCAAGGGGCAGGAGGGAGCTGACCAGCCCTCGGGGTGGGCAGACCCTAAATTTACTTCTTCTGCCTTGCCCGTTTGGGTAGTTTAGGGTTGGTCGGTCTGTTTCCTTTGGGGCTTTCCTCTCCTTCACGGAGATCGCCCACAAGCCTCCTAGCGATGAAAGAATGAAGACTGGTCATAGCAGAAGAGATGAAACCATGAGGAAGTGAGGAGGAAGGAAGGCAAAGGTAGATGTAGACAATGTGGAGAAAGCAGAAATGGGACCGGGGAGGGAAGGTAGGGGGCCAGGAAATATGGAGGGTGTCCCTCAAAGTCCTTGCCCCAAACCCTGGGGGAGTTTCGGCACCACAGCAGGGAGTGGGGTGTTGGAGGACACCAGTGGCATGGAATGCTTAGCAAACATTCTGGAGTCCTGGGGTCTCAAAACACCCCCCCACCCAGGACCTCCTATCTCGTCCTCTTCCTCATTCCTACCCATCCCTGTCCCAGATTTTCAGCCCGATAAGGCATGATTGCTTTCCTCAAAGCCAGAAATCCTGTCACATTTTGGCCAAGCGTCTTTTCCATCCTTCTGGACTTCCCATGCCTTTTGGGTTGCAGTCTCTTGTCTCTCTCTTGTGCCCTCATCTTTAGTTACAATTGTCTGGATGCCCTCTTGGACTACAGCACGCTAGGGAGCTCAGCCCAGTTCATGGTCTCCTTCCCATATAAGAAACCCTACTCTGTGGGCAAGGTCTCCCTCACAGGGTGAAGACTGCTCAGAGCCCCTGGGGCCAGTGAGGTAAAAAGCGCCCATCCCCGAAGTGACCTCCTGTCCCCAAGGCCAGCACAGTCCTCCCCTGAGACGGGGCATTCTCTTGGAGAACATCTTGATGCAGATGAAGGGTGCTACATGAATCAATAAATCATAAGTCTGTTGGACGGCACTTAGAAAGGTAAATGCATGTGTGTGATTCACTCAGAGAACCCTCCTAAAAAAGATAATACACTCAATATCTCACCGTGCTGACATGTTTCAACTCAATTGATAATGGGTCAGGATTGAGCAAAGCTTAGAGAGTGAATTACCTTTTAGCCATCGCTTCAAGTTTAGGGTTGCAGTCACCAACAAAATCAATGTCGAAGGATTCCCGTTTCTCAGGCAATTCCTACAGTGACTCCTAATGAAATAAACTATTGAAGCCTTTTAATCAGAGCACCTGCCTGAAAGGAGGAAGCCATCGGGAGGAAGCTGGGGCCCTGGGGACCTGTTTTCCCCTTACCGGGCAACGCATGAGTGATTCTTTAATTGTAGTAATGATGTGCTTACCCTGGACCTAGACGCTCGGGCAGCAGAAGGCTGCAAAGCTCCCCGGGCACAGAGCTGGCGTGACCTCAGGTGGGGCTGCACAGGGCCCTGAGCAAGGCCGTGTCACCAGGTGCCGTGGCTGTGTCTCCGGGTCAAGGGCATGTTTTACTTGCAGACATGTGCTGAGTCTCTCTTGAAAGAAAGCCCTGCAACGAACAAGGTCCCGCTCTATCTCTGAATCGCAGGGTCAGTGCTGCAAAAGTAGTCACTGAAAACGGGAGTGCCCGTGGGCTTTTGCTCCTCACCCCTACCTCTCCCCTCCTCCCCTCATCGCATGTCTCTAAAAAGTTCATTGACATCACTTCAAATGTATCTCAATATTGGGAAACTCGAGGAAGTTCAGAAACATCAAGGTTGGTCTAGGAGCTCTCTGCAAAGGCTTTCTTTTGTTTCCACATGGTTATTCCAGGTGTTCAGCTCCACGGTGGGCATAGGATCCATGTCTAAGTCAGTTGGCACAGCCTGTCCTAACAAACCCATCTGGTCCACCATGACTACGGGGTAACTCGTGAAGAAAGGCCTTGTTCCCCTCTTTCAATCAACCTTGGACCGCTGGCTGTGCCTCTGGACCTGCTGTTTATTGTCAGAAGGAAAGTCCATCTGAAAGAAGTGGGACCAAGAGGCTAAGCAATGATTCCAAGCTCCGTGCCCACTATCTGAGGCTCTGTGTCCAACCTCCCCCAAGCAAGAGCTTTTTGGATTCTACCGTTTGTGAGCCAAGAAGTTTCCTATTCACTTTGGCCACTTAGGTTGGGCTTTCTCTCTTTCCCTCCTTTCTCCCTCCCTCCCTTCCTTCCTTCCTTCCTTCCTTCTTTCCTTCCTTCCTTCCTCCCCCACTCCATTCTTTTACTCTTTCTTTCTGTCACAGTCAACCAACAAATCTGCATGAATTTCTCCCACCTACAAGGAAATAAACCATGAGCATTGGGAAATATGCCTTCTATCCACCGGAAGAGGAAGTCCTTCCAGGGAATCCATAAGGGAAGGGCCCCCAAAGTGACCAAGACATCAATCTATGAGGCTGCTTGTTTCTGACTACTAAAAAATAAATTTTACAAAGAAACTTTAAATAAGCCCTAGGAAAGACTTTAGGGCTCAGAAGGGAAAGGACTTGCTTGTCTTTTTTCTTTTCTTTTCTTTTCTTTTCTTTTCTTTTTTTTAATTTATTCTTGAGACAGAGAGAGACAGAGCATGAGCAGGGGAGGGGCAGAGACAGAGGGAGACACAGAATCCGAAGCAGGCTCCAGGCTCTGAGCTGTCAGCACAGAGTCTGACACGGGGCTCGAACCCACGAACCGTGAGATCATGACCTGAGCCGAAGTTGGACGCTCGACCGACTGAGCCACCCAGGCTCCCCTGGACTTGCTTTTCTTGGAAGCAATATAAAAAGAATGCCACCGGCGTAGCTGGTCATGCTCAGAGGCACGTCGTCTCTCAAAGTTCCATTTTTCTGATGGACCACAATGACTGATACAGAGAGGAGCTTCAGCTGTGGGTAGCTTGACTGCAGCTCTGATGTGTCTAGAATGGTCAAGAATGAGTCTCCCACCAGCCAGGACCCCCTAATTCTTCCTGTGAAAGGCCTTGGAGGTCCTTAGAGTAGATCTGCTCATATACTAGATAATTGGACCAATGGCGGTGATAAATAAAGTAACTTGAGACAAGCAAGATGGTCTGTTGGAAAGGGACAAAGTCAAGCCGATAAGGTCTGAAGTCTCCCTTCCCTTGGGTCTGTGTGGAGGCCATCTTGACACCTAAGCGTGAAGATCTCAGCGACCCCCACCCCAGACCCTCTCTCCGGGGGCCAGTGCGGACAGGACGGTGTCGTGCCACGGAGGCACAGCCACAGACCACGTGCGTTCGGCAGGATCCCTGAGCAGAAAGCTGATAGGCGCCCACCGCCCTTTGTCTACCTTGGTGATGAATGGCTGTTGACACGACTAAACAAAGGTATTATTAGTAGATTACGTCTGAGAGGCTGGACTCGTGCAGAAAGAGGGCAACAAGAGCCCTGGGCCTCGCTCGGCTCCCAATTACTCCCCAAAAGCCTAAACCACCAGGTCAGGGATAAAAGTGAATAAATGTTTCTAAATTCTTATCTTAAACACACTTAAGCTTAAAGCTATTTAACTGGGGCTTTAAAAGCATGTGAGCGTCGTGGAGCCCAGCTACCTGCCTCATTCTCTTGCTCTTCTTTTTGCTTTTATCCTTTTAGTCTTGAAGAAGCCTAATTAGAAGCTTGAACAGGGCTCTCTCTCCCTGCCCTTAAATCAGTAATTGGCTTCAGTGCAGAGACCGTCAGGAAATTAACACATCACAACATGACAGCTGTTAATTTTTTCTCCTTATTTGTCATATGAATCACCGCTGATTTGCCGGAGTGCATAACAAATTAGTGGGCTGTAATCAGCGGCCTCTCTTCTGTGAGCTGCACCTTCTCTCTCTCTCTCTCTTTTTTTTTTCCTTTTTTCCCCCCGTCTCCCTTTTTTTTCTCTCTCCCCCTAAAGTCCATTACTTCACTGCCTCAGCAGAGATGACTGTTCCTAGGTGTGTCATTGTCAATAAATCAGAATAAGCAAATGCTAAAAGCGCAAGAAGCTCTTTAAACTTTGATGAAGGCTTTTAGTTACATTTTTAAACTTACACTCATCACTGGAATTTTTTTTTTTTTTTAAATTGTCACTCCCTGGTTGTGATAGACTGTCAGGTTTCCAGTCATCTCCTCATCCAACGTGCCAGGGAAGGTGGAGCTCCGAGTGTCATTTGCACAAGTTCTGGCTGACGGAGAAGGAGGTGGAGGAGGTGTGAGGGAAGGCAGGGGTGGGGGTGGGGGGGATCGGAGATTCTGACAGGGTCAGGCTAGGGGTCCTTCCTTTCTGAGTGAGGGATTTGGGGAGAGAGGCAAATGGGAGGAAGGGGAGGGGAGCAGACGGCGCAGGAGGAAGTGAAATGGATTCTGGAACTTTATCGTCCTCCACTTAACTTGACTCGTTGTGCACTGTGTTCAGCCGTCTGAAAAGGGGTGTGAGCCTTTGTTAGATGCCTTTGTAGTGGCAGCCCTGTCATGGGTTCGGGGGCTTTATTCCTCCCTCGGCATCTTTGGTAGATCTTAAACCCAATAGTTCCGGCATGGAGTATAAAAAGGGTGACAACAATGAGGTGGCCTCACAGCGTGGGATTCTGTCCCAGACTCTTGAGATTTGGCAGAAAAGCCTAGGTTCTCTGCATCTACACGGTGGATGCAGAGGGAGAAGGGGCGTCTTCTCAGCCTGGACCTTTCTGGACTGACAAATCCTTATCATTACAACCTTGAGGTCAATAGGGAGTCAGCGGGAATTTCACCTGGAGAATAGCCTCTTAGGACTCAGTCAGCAGATGGTCATGGGTATTATAGACTGACATTGAACCTGAGGTGAAAATATTTCAGGGATAAACTTCTCCTTTCCTTTCCTATCTCATCCACTCCCTCTCTCTCTCTCTCTCTTCCTTCTTTCCTTCCTTCCTTCCTTCCTTCTTTCCTTCTACCCACCCACCTTTTCATTCATTCTTTCATCCTCCCATCCATCCACTCATCCATCTATCCATTTGTCTATTCGTGTAACCATTCACTCATCCATTAATTCATTCATCCATTCATCCATCTATCCATCCATTCATCATTTACCCATCCATCCATTTATCCATTTGTGTATCCATACTTCCACCCATCCAGCCATCCAACCATCCATCCATCCATCCACCCATCCATCCACTCATCCATCCATCCATTTGTCTATTCATGTATCCATTCATCCATCCATCCATCCATTAATTCATTCATCCATCCATTCATCCATCCATCCATCCAGTGTGCTTTTCATGTAGCAGCAAAGCACGAGTCCAGCATGTGAACAAGTGGGAGTGGGGAGGGGATCTATCTCAAGATAGGACACAGGTAAGAAAATCACAGCTTTAGAAAAGTAAAACCCTGCCCTGCTGCTGCCACTCCACAGTGTCACCTCAGGTAGGTCATGGAGGATGAGGAGGAGGACCTTGCTCCCTGAGCCATCACATCAGCAAATGGGTTATTCTGTTTACCCTATTGATCTTATTCACCTTTTTCTTAAGAAGTAGTCTAGGGGCACCTGGGTGGCTCAGTCGGTTGAGCGTCCAACTTCGGCTCAGGTCATGATCTCACCGTTCACGAGTTCGAGCCCTGCGTGGGACTCTGTGCTGACAGCTCAGAGCCTGAAGCCTGTTTCAGATTCTGTGTCTCCCTCTCTCTCTGCCCCTCCCCCACTTGCACTCTGTGTGTGTCTCTCTCTCTCTTTCAAAAAAATAAATAAATAAACATTAACAAAAATTTTTTAAAAAGAATTAGTCTTAAGATTTTCTGGAGCACCTGGGTGGCTCAGTCGGTTCAGTGTCCAACTTCGGCTCAGGTCATGATCTCGTGGTTCATGAGTTCAAGCCCCACGTCGGGCTCTGTGCTGACAGCTCAGAGCCTGGAGCCTGTTTCAGATTCTATGTCTCCCTCTCTCTCTCTGACCCTCCCCCGTTCATACTCTGTCTCTCTCTGTCTCAAAAATAAATAAACGTTAAAAAAAAATTAAAAAAAAGATTTTCTATGCTGAATTCTACTTTGGCCACTTGGAAATTAGATTTGGTTCAGTTTATCAAAGCCTTTGCTGGGACTATCATGCACCAAACTCTAGGGACCCAAACTTCAGTAAATCAGAGTTCATGGTCTTAGAACATGTGTACTTCTCAGAAAAACAAGAAGCACTGAGGTAATTTTTTAAAGTTTTATTTTTTTCTTAAATCTCAATACCTGGGGCTTGGAATATATGTCCTACCTGCTATTGTTTCCTTTTCCTGAGAGCTGAGATGCCCCATCCTAAGAGACACAAACCTGCCATCCAAACATTAGCCATTTAAGTTGAGGTCTTGCTGTGCAAGTCATTGAAGTCATTTAAATCTTTTGGAAATGAAATAACTGTCCTTTTTTTCCCTTTTTACTCGTGATAATTTATACACATCCAATATGTTTAAATACAGTTCAATATGCTACATCTTATGAAAATCTCTGCTGAGAAAATTTCTCTCTAATGTCACTTTATGAGCTTGAAGAAAGGGTTTTTAAGCAAAATATCAATTTTACAATTACTCTGTCAAATATTAATTTAAGGAAAAAATCATTTACCCGTCATATGACGTGAAGTGAGTTTCCTGATAGAAACCCGGATTGACAGCAATGACGTGCCAGCTTCACAGAAGCCACAGCAGTGGGAGCTTTGCCATATTCCGTGACGACCCAGGCCCGCCATGGGAGCGGAGTACCTGACTCGTCTCCGGAAGCGGCCACAGGAGCAGGATCCATGCGCACTGGGCCCCACAGGCTGGACGCCTCTGAACACAATGGAATGTTTCCAACATTTAGTGAGAAGCCAATGAACTGATGAGTTCCACTGCCTGTCGACCGACTCTCAGGAGCAAGCACTCTTTTCCAGGCTCATGGACTCCTCCGGGGTGCGTGCTGGCTGTACCACGTCTCCATCTGTGCTATCCCTGACCTGCAGTCGTCTAGACCCCAGGTTGCCCCATTCCCATGCGCTGTGCTGCTTTTCCCTGAGTTGCGTCACTGGCGTCTTCTCCTTCCCAAATGCATATGGAAGCCCTTGATAAACAAATCCCCTTGGATCTCCTTTATCTCTTCAGTGTCTTTGTTCTATAATTGAAGCTGTGGTCCTGAGGACACACTCTAGGGACAAGCTTCCTTTGTAGTCCTCCGTGGTGGCAACCGTGCGTTCTTCCATACCCGGCGTACAGAAAGATCAGGAGTCACCCCTGAAGATAAGCACCGTCTGGCTGTGCTACCCTCTACCTCTTGTGATCCCTGGCATTTACCAGTCCCCTGGGTATTTCTTTCGCTCGTCAAGCACCATGAGAACTGAGTCAGTGTCTTCTGCTCCCTGCTACCCATTGTCGTCATCAGGGGTGACCATAGCCTTAACATGGATGACCCATCCATCACTGGTGCCTCATCGTTGACTGACGCACCTGTTAGTTTCCATTGACCCGCATGTCACATACCTCAGCCATCCCGGTGAATGGCCACCCCAGGTGGATTATACCCTCCCCCAGAAACTCTGAGTCTCTCAGATCTTAAATGCTGGAAGCATCACCTTCCCAGGCCCAGGGTCCTGTCCTAGCTCTCTTGCAGCTTGCCTCATTTTGTACATTTTTTCAATTTTATCGGGGTTCCCAGGCCGTGGATGCCACCACTTTCTTCCTTCCTAGCAATTCCTTCTGCCTTTGTTTCTTCGTCTGCTCTTCCTCTTCTTTTGGTTCAACCATTCTCATATGATTGCCCTCCACGTCACCTCTCCTTTCATTGTCCATGCCCCACCTTCACAGAATTCCATTCTTGAGCCAACCCATTCTCCTACCTTTACTTCCACTCTGGGTTCGTGGGCCACATGAGAAAAATCACAGTCTTCTGCAAATCAGAGGCCCTCCAAACACACGGTCTCCAGGCTCAGCCCAGCCTTCCGTACTGTGGACCACTCCTCTGAGTTTTCCCACCCAGCTTTCCCCCCGGAAAAGGAAGTCATCCCAAATGACTATTTTCAGACTTCGTCATGATTTTCCAATCTCCTCCCCTCCACTTTTCTCTCTCATCACGGTGGAAAAGCCTCCTCTCTTTTCCGGGGGGGGGGGGGGGGCGGCGGGGGGGCGGATCTTCCCACTTTTCCTCCGTTTCACTTTCATTTCTTCCGTCCCCGCTCTCACTCCTTTCTATCCCTTCCTTTCAACATTTAAATATATTTATTTTTTTTTTAATTTTTTCAACGTTTATTTATTTTTGGGACAGAGAGAGACAGAGCATGAACGGGGGAGGGGCAGAGAGAGAGGGAGACACAGAATCGGAAACAGGCTCCAGGCTCCGAGCCATCAGCCCAGAGCCCGACGCGGGGCTCGAACTCACGGACCGCGAGATCGTGACCTGGCTGAAGTCGGACGCTTAACTGACTGCGCCACCCAGGCGCCCCTCAACATTTAAATATATTTAAATCTCCCCCAACTGCATAATAAGAAAAAGATCCCCTGCAGCTCCAAGCACCTTCTTGCCCTCGTAACCAGTGAAGAGCGGTCCACACTTGCTGTCCCCACTTCCCCGTCCGTTCACAAACTCACTGCAGTTTGGCCTCTGCTCCTACCACCTCATGGAAACCCTTTGACGAACATGGTCCCAACACTTGCAGACAAAGGATGCTTTTCAGTTCTTGGGTCGTTTGATTTTCTTCCTCCAGCACGAGGACCCAACTACCTCTTAGTTTGAATTTCAAGATAATCATATCCTCTTGGGTTTTTGCTACTTTCCTGGCCAACTTTTTTTTTGGGGGGGGGGGCGGGGGAGGGCTCCTTCATAGACTTATTCTCATGATTTTTACATTAAACATGTATTTACCTTAGGAAGTCTTCTTTTCTTTTTCTTTTTTCACTTTATGTACTCTGTTGGCAAGCTTAACCTCTCCTTTGGCTTCAAAGATGACTTCAAATCTGAATTTTCTGGTTATCTATTGGGTATCTGATGACTGTCTAGAAGGTGAACCTGCCATTTGTCTCTTCGCCTCCATTGCCTTGGGTTCTTTATCCAGAGATCGGGGACGGAGACCATCCTGGAGTCTTTGCTCTCCAGTACAGCCATTGTCTGACCAATCACCAGATCACGTGGATTCCCACATCCATCCACTCTGGCCATTTCCACTGCCGTGACCCTGGTCCCCACCGCCATTTTCTCTCACTTGAGCAATACTAAGTGTCCATATTGCCGGCTTCCAATATATCTAACACGCCTTCGACATTTCAGCCGGAATCATCTTTCTTGATGCAGATTCGACCTTGCAGCTTGCACGTGTCGTCACCGCTGCAGGGTCCCACCATCCTTTACACGTTTTCAAGGACCTTCATGATTGGACTCACCTGCCCCCTAGGGCGACATCAGTCGCCACCCACACCGCATGTTATACTCCAGAAACACTGCACTCTTTCTGTTCCCTAAATGTACTAAATTCTCCCTTATCTCCAGGCCTTTGCTAATGCCGTTTGCTCTGCCTGCGACAGCTTTGTCTGCCTACTGACCCTCAGGTGTAAGCTGTAGCATTACTTCTCTGGGAAGCCCCTTACTTCCCAACCTCACACTGGGGCCTGGGAGCACAGCAGCCTGACGTGGAAACTCACATCACATGGCTTTTTTGAGGTATCTGTTACCACACCAGACCCCCACCCCCCACCCCGCCAGGTAGACAATACATTGTGTCGGGGCAGAAGCCACACGCTCAGTGCTGGAGCACCCGGCACAGTCCCTTAGACCAGCAGGTTCTCTGGACACACTGGTCAAATCATGTCTACAGGTGGACTTTCCACTTCCTGAAAGCCAGTCTACACCCTGGGCTCCAGAGCTTGGAACTAAATTTATTACCTGAACTTCTTTCAGTTTTTATCAAAGTTTCTAAGGCCGCTGGGTAAACGGAAGGATCTCCGTGCTCCCAAACAAAACCTCGTAAGGACCGAGGGTTATTTCTCTCTACGTGAAGCTAACCAGCTGGTGGTTTCCATCTCAAAGCAGATGTTTGGCCCCGCAGAGACCCAGCAGGGCTGAACCCTAGGGCTGCACCCCCCCCCCCACAAACACACACACCCTGGTGTTCCGAAGAAGGCCTCTCAGTTAGGGTTCTTCGCAGTTCAGCTGTTGCTGAAAACTTGAAGGCCGTGGAGGGAAATGCTGAGAAATGACTTCCAGACCAGAGCAAAGTGAACTGAGGCTGATAGAAGGAGAAAGAAAGTCAGTCACTGGGCAACAACAAAATTCAGTCTGTGCTGTTAAAGGGAGAAATAAACAAAAGCACACAAAAACCAAACAAGGCAAAAACGCTCATTAGCTGGGCCAACCTGACCCCGACCACCCACGTGGCAGAATTCACCAAATCCTTGCAGATTTCCCCCACTGCCGCTGCCCCCCTGCACCCCCCTGCCCCCCCCCCCCCACCGCCCCACCGCCAGAGCCTGCCCTTTTCCGTGCTCTGCAGGGACAGGCAGGGCACCAGGGTTGGAGGAGAGACCAGCCTACACCAGCATCGCCCTTCCCAAGCTGCTCAGTGAGGGCCTTCCGCAGCAACTCCGGCTGCAGGTCAAGAGTGGGCGGGCAGTTCCCTGTCGGCTGCCTCAGTTTCTTCTGCGAAAGCAACACATTTTCCCTTGGTGCCTCTACCCTAATGAGTGTCACCTATAGGTTGGGGCAGATCAGTAACTATGGGGAAGGGCAGCATTTTTTGAAAAGGCGTCTTCAGGATCAATTACCCCTTTATAATGAAAAACAAACAATTGCTTTCTTGGTAAACTTTCGAGAAAGTTAAGCCCAGTTAAAGCATCTGGCCTCGTGGAGAAGCACGAAGACCAGGACCTCGTTAGCCCCTACAGCAACTCTCAGGGCCGGGGGGGGGGGGGGGGAACAAGGGGATTTCATTTTATTTGTTCACTGATTGTGGTGTCTCCCCCACCAGGATGGAAGGGTAAAGACCCGTACACTTTGTTCGCCACTGCATCCCCAGCACCCCGACTGCGGCACGGGGTGTACTTGTTGAAGGAAAGAGAGAATGAATGGATGTCAGAATGAATGAATGGAGGGCCCACTGAAGTGGCTCGTCTGACACAAGCTAGATGGACCCTCAATACTTCCTGTGCGTTGTTGATCAAAACAGAACACAAACGAAAAGAAAAAAAAAAAAGCTGTTTGAGGAAGCTTTTCTAGAAGAAGGCTCATGTTTCCCAGTTGAGGCACTGAGGCCCGGGGAGGAAGGGTTTGCCTGCGGTCTCCCAGCCTGTCAGACACCTGTCGGGTCCTGCGGAGGTCTCTGAGCCCCGAGTGAAAGCCCTGCTCAGGGGTTCTCATCGGTGGGGGCCTCAGGAGGGCTGAACCCTGCAGCGCCCCGGGGAAACTCTCCTGGAGTCAGAGTCTTAAGACCAGGCCTCCAGTGCTTCCCCCCCTCCCCCCCCCCAGGAGAGCAGAGACCTCTCCTCCGGAATGCCTGGTCCTCTCTCTCCCTCTGACCCCAGCAGAGAGGTAAAAGCCTCCTCAGGTCCTCCAAGTGCTAAACACCAAGGCCCGCTGGCGGGGCTCCTCTGGGCAAGGCAGTGGTACTCCCTGTATTTGTGCCTCGGCCATTCACGTGACACCTGCCCAGGCTGCCTTTTGTCCACAAGCCAGAAAGAAGCAAGCATGATGTTCGGGGGCCACAGAGGAGGATGGATGTGTGGCATCTGCTGAGATCAGAGACGAGTCTGCTGGAGATGGGTGGAGCTGAGAAGTGGAGACCCAGGAGACCGCAAAGGCCTCCTGGAAGACGAAGCTTTCGGGCTTTTGGAAGGCCAGGGAAGCAACAAGAAGTCAACGATCCTCTCTAAGAGGCCCAGGGACCACAGCGGGAAAGACAGTGAAGGTAAAGAAAAAGAACCTCAACCAGGAGCAGAGGGCGACAGCTTTGCCCTTTTTAACGCTCAGGACCCAGAGGCTGCTGGGCACAGTGAGGCTGACTCCTCGGCCTGCCCTGGCATCGTGTCTCTCTTGTTAGGTCAGACCTCATGTTCCACGTTAGATAAAAAGGGGATAAAAGATCAGATGTAAACAGGTGGGTAGGATGAACCTTTGCTCAAAATGCCAGCTGCCTGGTAAAAGTAAGGGTTATTTAGTCTACCTCCTGCTGGACCCAGGAGTGTAGGACTTGTTCATCTGGACCCGGGCTTGTGGACACGGCTGAGACGCGGAACTCGTGCCAAGCAGGGCTGGCCTGAGTCACGTCTGGGGATGCCAGAGGGGAGGGCAGGGAGACAGGATAAGGCTGCAGGGTCTGGCTTCTCTTCCTTTCCCCTGTCTCTCTTCTCCTTCCAGACGGCTGTGGGGTGCGAGGGTTGGGTCGCCTGGGAAGCAGACTCTTGAGGACGAATTGGTTAGTAAGTGACGTTGGGCCCCCATGTACACAAGGAAGCAGGAGCGGGCAGAGGAGGAGGCCAGGCTGCGATGCTGTCACAGTGGAATGCTTCAGGCAACATCACGGAGGGTTCTGAAGACAGAAAGGCCCCCCAGGGCCTTCGGCTCGGGGGTGGACACAACCTGCCCCCTGGCCAGTCAAGCCTGGGCGCCATCACCTGGCAAACGTGTGAACCTTGGACAAGGCCGTGGATTTCAGCTGAGGCGATCCCGAAAGTGGCCAACGGCTGGGGCTGCGTACTCAGGGCTCTCCCGGCGGCTGGGGGAATACGTCGTCTACTCCTAAAGGGGCATCTGAGCAGCCCATCCCAGCACTGCCCCCGCCTGCCCCAAAGAGGGGTTGAAAAGGAAGGTGATCGGGATGATCAGGAGAGATGTTGGGCTTGACAGGAAGAAGTGGCAAGGAATGAAAATAGAAAACCAATGGAATCCTTCCCTATGTGTCCACTCTGACCCCCAACACTCTGCATGCCTGACTTCAGGAGGAAGGGAGTCAAACGTCAAGGTTAAGACTATTAAACTTGAATGACCCACAGCGGACAAATACAGACTTCTGATCTGGAAGACTTTCTCGTTGTTTAGAAGGGGAGTTGAGGCCTGAAGAGGGTAGGGGAATAGCTCAGGGTCACATGACAAATAAGTGTGAACCCCAGAGGAGAGACCACTGATTGTCTCCCGTCCTAGGGTTGAGTTAAGGCCATCTTTCTGGCCTAAGCCTTGTAGGGGATTATGTTCCTCCCCACCGAGCCCTGCATGTGTAGACCCAACCCTGTGACCTTTTTTGCAATTTCACAAAATAATGCAAATCAGTGAGCCTTTATTGAGTTCCTACTAAATGCTCAGTATTGTCTTCAGGCAACAGGAAGGCAAACAAAGGGGAGTCAGGGTTGTTTTGGGTCCAGCAAACAAGAGGCTGGCAAGCAATGGGAAAGCATTCTCCAGGCAGGCCAGAAGAAAACACCTATGTAAATACATACATATATATATATATATACACCCCAGGGTCAAGTCCAGGCAAGTCAGGGTGGGCCAGAAGGGAGGCTGTGGATGAAGCATGGGACCGCCCTTGTGTGAGGGTCTCAAGAAAGATGTAGGGACACTGGAATCAGCCAGAGCAGGGCAGCCAGACCCTTCGGCCCCTTACCTCACAGAAGAGCTTAAGTTGGGTGGGGAAGTCACGTCCAGGGAGGACAGACTTTGGCCTGATGGTCATGAGGATGGCCCTTGCCCTGCCTGGGGGAGTCCAATCAATGAGCCGTCAAACGGCAGGGCAGAGATTCCTTGATGTTCCCATGGCTCCCAGAGGTCTGCAGGGGACCTCAGAGGGGGAGGGGTGTAATCTATGCAAAAGCCATTCACTCTGGCTGGAGAAAGAGATCTCAGGGACACAGAGGGAAGCCCCAGCAGAAGGGACGTCCACACAGTAAACATCACAGTGACGCAACCTTGTGTACCTGGGGGAGAGAAAGCTACCCAAGAGTAGAGTCCATGATAGCAAGGCAGAATCGGGGGGTCTCTCTCGGAACATTTGGGTCATCTTTGGACTCTCCATGGAAGCGGGCATATCTAGTGTGTATTTCTATCAGAGTGACTCAATCCAGGCAAACACCTTCTAAAGCTGCTGTGGGGGAGGACAGCATATGGGAGCTTATGAGCAGGGAACAGGGTCATATCCGAGTCGGCACCTTATGCTAAGTGAGGTTCCTCAATAACTACGTTCCTCAAAGCTCAATCCCAATTCTTATAGAAAAGTTAGAGCAACAGCTGCAGTCTCCACCACCACATTAGCAATGGGACTCCAAAGCTGGATTAGTCTTGTTTGGGGGGAAATGCATCTAACTAGGTGAGCATCGGAATATGGAGTCCGTGGTTATGGGGGCACCAGGGACTATTGCTGGGTCCCTGGGCTCTCCCTCTACCAGCAGGTACCCTAGGTGATAGTCATAAGTGCCAGCAGCAAGTGTTTTCGAGAAAAGACAATACCGTGTGCCTTGTTTTGTCACTGGAATGTGATGGAAGTTGTTTGTGTCCCTCCCAGGGGCGATCAGTGGGTGATTTGCTCTCTGCCCTTCCGCATGACACAGGACCAGTAGGGTTCCAGATGGTGGGTTGTCTGTTAACCTGGGTCCACTAACAAGCACAGTGAAGAGAAGATCCCTTCTGATGACTTAAGATGTACATGGAGCCCAAGGGAGAAATTATGTTTATTTATTTATTTATTTATTTAGCTTATTTAGTTATTTGAGAGAGAGAGAGAGAGAGCACGAGTAGGGGAGGATCAGAGACAGAGGGAAAGAGAGAATACCAAGCATGCTCCACATTGTTAGGGTGGAGCCCGACACAGGGCTCAAACTCACACACCACGAGATCATGACCTGAGCTGAAACCGGAGTCAGACACTTAACCAACTGAGCCACCCCGGCGCCCCGGGAGAAATGATGTTCAGTTTGTAAATGTTCAGACTTGTTTGTTACAACAGCACAACCTGTCCCGTCCTGACTGATGCACCAGGTAGCTTGAAGCTCTCCACTGGTTTCCTTCCCAACGATGACACAATCCCAGATCCTCACCATGATCGGTAAGGTTCTCCAGTGTCTGCTTTCTGCCTCCTTCCAAACTCATCGTCCACTCGTCCTGCTTTGCTCACTTTCTTCCAGCCATAACCGTCTTCTTTCTGTTCCTCCAACAGGCCCAAGTTCATCCCTCCCTGAAACACTTGGCACTTGCTATATATCTCTGCCTGGAATAATCTACTCCCAGACTCTCCCCCTTAAGTGGGTTCGGATCCACTCAGAAGCCTTGGAGGGAGCTTCTCTGATCCCTGTCACTCTTGGGGGCACCTGGGTGGCTCAGTAGGTTAAGCATCCCCCTCTTGGTTTCAGCTCAGGTCATGATCTCATGGTTCGTGGGTTCAGGCCCTGCATCGGGCTCTGTCAGTGCAGAGCCTCCTTGGGGTTCTCTCTCTCAGTCCCTCTCTCTCTGCCCCTCCACCACTCATGCTCACTCCCTCTCTCAAAATAAATAACGAAATAAATTTTTCAAAATTAAAAAAAAAGAAACCCAGCCTCTATCATATTAACCTCTTTGAATTTTCTTCTGAGAACCTATTACTTTCTGAAATTACCGAGACTTTTGTTTATGCTTGCCCTCCCCCCTCCAGAATGAGACAGGAATGTTATCTGATCACAGTATCTAGGACAGGGTCTGGTACGTAGTAAGAGTTCAGTAAACATTTCATGAGTGAGTGACTGAATATGCAAACCAGCGAAATTCATCGCCTCGTGGATAAGATCCAAAAGAGAAGTTCAATGAATGGCATTCATTTTCGCAAACGGATAACAACTCAGCCCAGAAATCCAGCGGTGCTAGCCCTCCTCGGTTTCTGGCAGGGAGACTCGGCTCCGATTTGGAGCACTGACCATTTCCTCCCAGATTTAGGCACTCACTGGATTCACTGTGATAAATGGCCCAAGTTCCTCATTGCATTTAATGGCAAGGGCTGATCCAAGTGGAGCTGTAGCCAGGTGGCTGCTGGGAGCCTTGGAATATGCCTTCCAGACAGACCACAAAACCTAGAGACGCTAACACCGTTCCAGATACATTAACTCATAATCCCCAGGAAGCCCACACTTCTGAGGAGGGGAGGGGAGGCTCCCCTCTCCGCAAGTCCTAATAGACATGGTTAATCCTCATCCGGTGAAAGATTCTTGCCCATGTGTCTGGAGAAGCTTCATCAACGTCAGCGTGAGGGTCCAATGCAGAGAGAGACAATTGCCCAGAGAGCATCCGCTCAGCAGCCTTCTTGGGTTATGGATTGTACGGGCCTTCGCTGGGATTGTCCCGGAGCAGCTGGGGGCCAGCAGAGCCCCAGGGCCATCCCGCTTAGCTCATCTGCCTTTTCCCCATGTCCAGAAAAAGACAATGGTCGCTGTACCTGGAACGTCAGCCTTTATTCTCAGTAGGGACAGAGGAGATTGGGTTTCTGCCCCTACAATGAAGAAGATGGGGCTCAGTCCAAGATGGCCGTCAAGCAAATGGGTTGTTGTTGAGGGCAGCCTCTCTCCAGTGTCTCTGCCCTCCCGGCCCCATCCCTGCCGTTCCTTTGGTCTCCCGCTCTCTTTCTTCCTCAAGCCTTTGAGAACTTCATCCAGGTCTTAGAAGTCAGCCTCTGCTTTTTGTCCCGCTCTGTCTCAGCAGCGCCGGAGGCCTCCAGGCTCACAGATGCACCCCCCATTCGTGACTGCGTGTAACCACCCGCGTTTTTTCTCTCAGGTGCCTTTGGAGGGTCTGAGCAGTGGTCCTCAAATAGCAATCCACGGATGAATGTCCATTCACGGAAAAAAAATAAAATAAGATAAAAACAAAGGCTAAGGAGTCATTTTTAATGAAATTTTTATTTTATAGAGTTATTCACTTTAAAGGACGATCAGATGTCCTTATTTGGAAAGTTTTTCTTCTTCTTCTTCTTCAATAAAATAGAGATGACAGCTGTTCATTTATTTTCAGGTAATCACCCGGCCAAATAAAATGTTGGCAACTTCAAATCGGAGACCAGACGGGTCTCACAGTTGTTATAACGTTTACTGTCCCATGAAGTGCAGAAACTGTGGAACAGGCAGGCCATAGGAGGTCCCCACCTGCCTATCCAGGCTCTGCCTGGGTACACGATGCCGAAACCCTTCTCCTTGTCTTTCCCACGTCCCAGATCCACAGATGAGCCCTCTGCTTTCTTTCAGCGCTCAGCCGTTCTGTCTCATCAAGGTCACCACCACTCTCTCGACCTTGGAATCTCCAGCTAGAGCCATCTTGGGCTCCCCCTTCATTCAACGGACTACATACATCGGCTGTTTTTTCCTCCACCTCTTTGGGCTCTTCCTCTTCCTCTCCGTGTCACCGCCGTGCCCGTGATTCAGGGACCTGTCACATCACACTAAAATTAGAGAACAGAGCCTCCACCTGGTCCCGCGGATCAGTGTGTTTCCCGACCCACCCGAGTCCGCCATGTACAAGCCAGGACACTAGTCTTGTTCAAACACTGCCTCAGTCTAGACGTCACAAACTGCAGGCAGGGGGTTGGTTGGGCTGTGCCCAAGAAGGACACACATTAGGTACAGAGGGGTGAAGATTTTCTCCTCCTCCTCCTCCTCCTTCTTTTTGGTATATATATATTATATATGGTATATATATATTTGGTATATGGTATATATATATATTTGGTATATATATGTTATATATATAATATATATAATTTAATATAATATAATATATTATATATAATTATATATAATATAATGTATATAATATATTATATATTATAGTATATATTATATATCATTATATATAATATATTATATTAAATTATATATTATATATTAAATATAATATATAATATATATTATATTATTTATATTATATTATATCACATAGGTCTTTATATATATATAAAGACCTGAGTCTACTGGGTTTGAGTTCCTGCATTCCAACACATCTCTGGAGCTGGAGAAGGAGTCCCTTCTAGGTGGCTGCCCACCCCAGCTTGCCCAGGCCCTGCTACTCCCGGCTACACACACCTGCCCTCTCCATTCACCAACGTCACCTGCCCAATGTCTGAAGGCATTCGTCCCTCGGCCCCAGATGCGTCCCACTACCCTCCTCTTCAGGCAACCTGAGCTCATCCATTCCTCGCAGAGCCGAAGAAAGGCTGCTAAGCTAGGAGCCACGAACAGCACCCCCACCCCCACCCCCACCCCCGCCTCGGCTTCCCTCTCTGTGGAATGGGGGTACGGTCTTTGTCTCTGGCGCCCGATGAGACGAAACGAAGACGTGCATTTTTTTTTTTTTAAGGCCTCGAGCTCCTTGGAGAGCAGGTAACATAAAAATTCAAGGTGTGATTATTAGAGAGGAAGAAATTTTGGTCTATGCTAATTAAACTCACACCTTTACCACTTTGCACACAGGCAAGAGGCAGCCTGACAGCGTGACACGCTACCGAGCGGGAGGGGCTGGGCAGGCGAGCACGAGACAGGCCGCACCGGTCGCGACGTGTGTGTAAATCTGCACACACACACACACACACACACCCGCCCCCCACTCCCCGCTCCCCACTCCCCTCCTCTCTCCCAGCCGGGCTTCCGATGGCCACGGGAGAGGCTGGTGGAGCCGTGGGCTGCGCACCAGGCAGTGACCGGTGTGCGCGCCCTGCTAAGGGGTTGTCAGGCCGAGGTCAGGCCGCTGAAGATTTAAAGGCAGCCGATCAAGTTTCCCCGCCACTGGGTTGCCGCCACTCGCGGATACGCCTGCAGGACGCACGCGAGAAAATAGATATTTGTCCGGTGATGGCTTCAGCGCTCCTCCGGGGATGCGGAATCGGCCTCCCCCCACCCTGGGAGGCTGGCCCCAGGACCCCGGGGAGGGCCCGCCGGGGAGAGCGTGGGCGCCAGCGCTATTGATCCGGTCGCCCTACCGTGAGGGACAATTGCCGGAGAAACACCATTTCCCCCCTGCTTCCTCCGGGGCCAAAGAAGAGACGATCTATGGAAGGTAATGGAGCTGTCACGGAGGAGAGAGAGGTGGAAATTCACGGTTCTCTTGTGAGGCAGAGACATCTGTGTTATTGTACCCTACGCCAGTAGTTTTTAAAACAAAGTCATAAAACAAGCTACTGTACATAAGAGGGGTGGAAACCGTGAGGGGCTCCCCGTCGTCTACGTGGGTTTCTGAAAAGAAACAAACCTGAAAAAGAATTGGGAGCAGGATGACGATGACCACGGGACACGACCCGGGCAGCGGAGGTTAAAGCGAGAGGCGGCCTGTGGGGTGGGGGGGGGGCCCTCGGCATCCTTCTAGAAGGAGAGCGCTCTGCTCACACTGTAGGAGGGGCAGGCCACGCCCCGCCTGAGAGAAGGCTGGAGGGCGCAGGCCACGGGGGACTGAAGGACGTGAGGCACTGAGCCCGCTTTGACACCAGGCCCCGGGAGGGAGTCACCCCCAGACAGGTGCACCCCCAGAGGCGAGCCCCCTGCACGCACCTGTGCCGGGCATCCGCGCACACGCCTGGCTTTCACAAATTCGGACGCATCAATGTCCCGAGTCCCCCGAGAAGCAGGCCAGGTGAAATCTCTGTCCTCGATTTTCGGCTGAAAAGGGGTCCCAGTTTTTGCCAGTGTCACGGCACGGGCCTTCTGACCTCGAGTCCAATGCTTTTGTTTCTCCTGACACCTGTCTCCACCTTCTCGGTGAAGCTAAGAGGGTCTGTCTGTCCCTCTCGAATGCCCACTCCCCTCAGTGCACAGTGACACGTGACTGATTCACGCCCGGCTCCCGGAAAGCCTTGCGGGGGACCGACGCACATTGCCAATAGCCGGGGCCTGCTAAGATCTTGTCTGCAGCCTGCTGGCAAATGGTTTTTGTAGAAGGCTTGACTAGGAAGACGTTAGCAAATGGACCAACTGTCCAGAGGGTGAGGTGTCCCCTTTGTCTGTTTCTAAGGGACATAGTTTGGGGCTTAGAGTCCCAGACTTCAGAGTCGGAAGAAGTCTCACTGCAAACCCCTAGCAGTGCGTGGATCTGCTCCCTAGCTCCCTGACAGGTGACAATCCGGGCTTGTCCCTAGGAGGGGTGTGGGCCCTTATCACAGACCCCCTGAAGAGCATCCCACCCTGAGTCCTGGCCACGGTTCATTGGGCCAGGATGAATATCAAATGCCACCAGCCATAGACGGGCCGGTGACTTCTGTTCCAGTATCAATAGAAGAGCGGAACCAGCATTCCGTCAGGAATGAGAGTAAGAGAAATATTGGGGGACAAGGGCGGGGACTGCCAGTGAGCAGGCCGGTTTCAGGTAACTAGGTCTGCTTAGAGCCTGAACCATAATGACAAGCCAAAAAGCACTGCAAGCTGGTTTTGAGGAGCAGAAATTTTAAGGAGGAAAAGAAGGTAGTTGGATACAGAGTAGTGTGCAGGAGACCAATGAAGTGTGGCTCGGTCTGACTCCAGCTCCAGTCGGTACCAGCAGAGTCAGGGTGGCCCGGTACGGTTGCACAGGCTGTGCACTGCATGCACAGCGGCACGGGCTTCTCCGTTGCTGGTGGCTCTGAAGGACCCTCTGCCTGGTTTTCGGGAACTTGGGCTACATGCCAGAGGGCTGTGTTTGAGCCCCAGCTCTGCCCCTAACTGGGTGACTTTTGGTGCAGCCTGGCCTCTCTGAGGGCTCAGTGCTCCCCATCTATGAACCGGGATAGCAGCACTGATCCTATCTATCTCGGCATGGTCAGGAAGAAAAGAGATCATACAAGAGCGGGGTCTTTCAAGAATTTTTTTAAAAACATGCAAATACAACAGCCATCATTCTTTAAAAAAAAAAAAATCTGTGATGGCAGTTCAGACAGGAAACTAGTGGGATGAGTCACGTTAAGGCCAGGGTGGACACGTCTCATAGGAGACAAGCTTCTTCTCTGGCATCAAGACAAGTGGTGTGGCAGACACTGTGGAGCCTACGCAGATGTCCCTCGGCAGCTGGAGCCCCGTCCCCGAAATCAGGGAGCGTGGGTGATGGCTCTCGGCTGCCCCTGTTCTGGAGAACTGCCCTCTGCCACGGGAGCCACGGCCTGGGCAACTTGTTCCCTGCCCTCCATCACTAGGGCGGCCCATGGTCAATGACCGATCTAAAAGGCCGGGCACTTGGCCTCCAGTGTGGTTTATGTGGTTATGAGACACGTTGGCCACACTGGCTGCCGAGCCCTGTGAACCTACCTGCCTGCATCGACGCAGACTGAGTTCTAGGAGGGAGTGACCACATACTGACTATGGTTTATGGGCCCAGAGTTCTCCATCGGTGTCACAAATTCCCATTATGTCCCCAGAGCTGGGCTCTGCATTTTGGAGGCAGATTGTCCCCTCCACACAGCCAGACATTTCCCTGTCCCCCGGCACTGCAGGAGGGTTGGGTCAGCCTTGCCTGCAGTAGACGCAGAGGACTCATTAGCGACACTTGTGATGGGTGGCCCTGGTGGGAGGGAGTCGCTGCAGCCGGGCAGGACCCCTCCCGGGGCATCATCCTCGGCCACGAGAGCAGTCAACCCAAGTCTCGTGGATGTCACAGCTGATCACAGTCTTCAAACCCTTCGTTTCATCGTTGGGAAAACAGCTTTCCAGACGGGAAAAGCAGCGTGCCCACTGACCACAGCCACAGCCCTGAAGCTTCCGGTTATGGAGGAGGCATGCCGAGGGTCGGAAGCCCTGGACACCCCCTGCCACAGAAAGATGCATTTTACTCAAATGTCCCCGAGGCTTCCGTCCCTCTTCATGACCCCTCTCCGACAATTGCCCTTTATGTAGAAGCCGGACCTCTCAGAAACACGTTGCCAACCCACTGGGCCAGGTTACGACCTCCCCACTCAACACTGTCCCAAAGGTCAAGGTGATACATGGGCAGGTGGACGCCATGTTGCTCAAGTCTGAGGGTATCAGAAATCCCATCTTGAGATTTTTTTTTTTTCTGTTGAATGTATCATGCCCCTTTAAGAATGCATAGCCCCCAACACAAGCCACTAACTTTTTAGTATCAATGATCTTTCCAATCCCCTCTGTCTAATGAGCGGCTCCAGACAACATGGCCACAGGGGGACAAGGAGGAAGGAAATGGAGACCCGGGAAACCCCCGCCCCTTTTCTACCCGTCCCGTCATTTTGTGCCGCTGAAACTCAGAGCCTTTGTACAACTCAGAACAAAGCAAGTCTGCAAATTAAATGTCAGTAAGCCCACAAAACTAGTTACATTTAAATAAAAATATTAAAAGACAACGAAATCTACATCATTGATCTGAACCTAGCAGGACTAACTTGTCCTGCTCTGAAGTAAAAGGCCATGCATTGCGTCCAGGTGACAGTCAGTGCCACGGAGGGTGGGGTATTGTGCTCGGCAGGCCCGCCTCGTCGGGGCCACGGAGACCATCCTCCCCGCCGCCCCCCCCCCCCCCGGCCGACCTAACACAGCGAAACCCGCACACACGTAGAACGCACCTCGCACGTGTGGCACATCCTTAGACACCTAGCGAATCTCCCCCATTAGTCTGCAACAACCAGATTGCGCTGCTTTGGCAAACGGATCAAATCCTAAAATCAAACACGGGCTCTGACGTCAGAGTGGTCCTTCGGACGCACTTACATAATTTGTGTGGATACACTAATTACACATACACAAAGAACAGATGCTTGTCATCTATTAGCTGAGAAGTGACAGCTAAGTCTGAAGCTCCCCGATCACCATCCTTGACCCCTTCCCGCCTAAGCGCCGCCTCGTCAGCAGAGGAGGCAGAGGGGAGGGTTATAACCCTCCTAGGAGGCTCCTGGGTTCACGGAGCCTAGAACCCAGTGGCCTGGCCTGGCGTTCCTATTCTCTTGCTTCTGCTGTGTGAGCTTGGGCGGGTGACTTCGCCTCTCTGTGCTTCAATTTCCTGCTTTGTCAGATGAGGATCGGAAGGGCAACCGTCCCACAGGATTTGTGTGAGCATTGCAGGCGTGCTACTAGATGTAAAATATTTAGAACAGTGCCTGGGATGATGTTACCACTGTATAACATTAGCACCCATTATTCTTAGGTTGCCGTGGCTCTTGCTAGATCATTTATACATGCTTATTCACGTACAAATATGTTCAGGATGTTTTGTTGGGTTAAAAAATACGAAGATGAGGGGCACCTGGGTGGCTCGGTCCGTTGAGCATCTGACTTCGGCTCAGGTCGCGATCTCGAGGTTTGTGAGTTCGAGCCCCGCGTCGGGCTCTGTGCTGACAGCGCGGAGCCTGGAGCCTGCTTCGGATTCTGTGCCTCCTTCTCTCTCTGCCCCTCCCCCGCTTGTGCTCTGTCTCTCTCTGTCTCTCAAACATAAATAAATGTAAAAAAAAAAAATTAAATATGAAGATGAAACCATACGCTATGAATCATTCTGCAATTAGCTTTTCCTCTAAATAACCCACGAGCTTCAATATTTCCTCCCGTGCATCCCCTATGTACCAGCCAACAGGATCCTACGTAGCATGTACAGACCCCTAATCACCGGCTCACCCCTCTGTTCCGTTGCCCCCCTCCGGCCCAGCCTTCAGAGCACGACGCTGTGGAAGTCCCACACGCGGATCCCGCCCTGCTGGGGCCAGCAGTTTCTTATTATGTCGCCACATGGCCTTGGCGCCACAGGCACTGAAATTTCCTAAACCGAAGATCGTCTTCAATGCACTGAGACACAGAACAATCCAGGGGAGACTTAGCCCACTGGTGCACGTGGGCACACCACGTGCATGCGTGGGCGTGCACGCATGCAAAGAATCACACCGGCGTGGCTCTAGCTCCTGCAGCAGGGCACGGGTGGACCGCGTATGCGGGAACAGAGCCGTCTACAAGTGGTGACCGCTCTACGTCTCGATGCAAAGATCCCCCTGGTTACTGGCACTCGGCCACCGCCTCTGCGTCTCCACGCCTCTTGCCCTCGGCTCCTCGCCTTACCTGGTGATGCGACGGGTCCACAGGCAACATGTTTGGGGCCTGGCAGGGGCTGAAGACATCACGGATGGAGCGCCCGGCCGGCAGCTCCACGCCGCTCCCCGAAAGATAGTACAGGAGGGGCGGCGGTGAGCATTTGACTCCGCACTTAGCTATTCTCATTAACGAGCTCCCTGGTGCAAGTCTTCACAGCACCTCTCTGGCTCCCGAGGCTTTGTCATCCCACCCACGGCAACCTCTGTTAGTCAATAATAACAGCTTATTTAAAAATAGCAGCGTCAACTTGTTCGCACTGTTATCATCGGTGCCTGGCTTCTATCCCCGGAAGACTTGGAAGAGGTGTGCGACCTGCTTCCTCCGGAGCTCCTCCTCGCCGAACCTGTTTCCAGATCTGGGGGAGAGACAGGCGCGTCTTTAGCAAACGCTCCCGATGTAATTGCCAGGCGGTTAGGGTCTGCGACAGTAAAATACAGCAGTCGGCGGCACGGGTAGGTTCATTAGTCAATAAAGCATTGCCACGCGTTGTATTGAATTGTAACCCTATTTTGCCCCGATGCGGACCTTCTGGAGCTCCCACCTCCATATAAATCTGCGTGATTCATTTAGCATTCAAAGTCGGGTAAAAGGAAGCTTTGGTCCAATTCCAATGCAACCCTACTCCATTAGCTATCTCTATTATTATCTGCCTTGGCCCGCCCCCCCCCCCCCCCCCCCCCCCGTCAGTGGGGACGTTTTGATAAAAGCTCACGTCGGAAATCAATCAGGAAGTGAATGGCAGGATGTGCCCCAAACAGCCCTCCTACGGGCCACCTCACCCATTCGTGCATCAACTGATCCTGGCCCCACAGTGGCCCGGGAAGTGCCCGCACCTGGCGAGGAGACCAAATGGGCAAACGTCCCTGCTGCCCTGTGTCCATCCAGCCAACTGGCGAATATACGGAAGCGGATCCTTTTTTTTTCTAACAGCCGATTTGAAACAAGCTTGACATGATCTAATTAATGCTAGAACACTGTGGAAAATGTTTCATAGTTGAAGTTGTTATTTAGGGACTGACAGGTAGCCCTACCGCTAAAATTCCCACCCCAAAAGCCGGCTCGACACTGAAAGGAAAAATACGAATAGAATATCAGTTGATTTTACTCATTCCGTATTTTTTTCGGAGTATCACAAATATTTGTAAGCAACATTCTCAGCTGGTTGCGTCCGGGGTAATCTAAGCAAGAAGGTAGATTTAAAAATCACGAGGGGTGAGAAATGGAGAAAAACCACTTATAAAATATTGCAGAAATATGGAGAGTCGTAAAAAACGCACCTTTTGCTTTCAGGAAATGTTATTTTTAAAGCGTAGGGAATGCGAAGCTTATTACCGGGGCCTGGGGTCCATGATCCACCGTTTTGGAAATAACTGGCAGGAAACGGGAGGAAAATACTAAACATTCAGACGCACCCAGAAGAGAATGATACAGAAAGACTGAAACATTTCAAAACCCCAGCATCAAACACACACTCGGACCTTCCTGGGGAAGGACGTGAATCACACCCTGTTACCCATTCCTGGTCAGAGACCTGGTTATGTCCAGGGCTTCGCCCCAGAGCCCCACTGTCACATTTTGGGGCACTGTTTGGTTTTTCGACCACATTAATTACACGCCTGCTCCTCGGAGTGGCCCTTTCAGGCTGGCTGTCTGGCTCAGCACTGTGCCCTCTGCAGAAGCAGCCACAGAAGCGTCGGGAGAAAGCATCAGCAAAGGGGACCACGGAAGTACTGTTTGTTTCAAACGGTTCTCCTCTTCTCCAGACACCCGACAGCTGAGCAAAGCGAATTTGAGTAAGAGCCTCGTGGGCAAGCACAGAAGAGATTTTTTTTCTTTTTCCTAGCCATCAAGTGCCATGAGAAAGTCTGTTTCAGTAGCCAGAGAAAGCCTGCCAGAGTGAGGCTGTGGGTTTAAAGAGGTCCAAACAAAGCTGGCACGCGGTAGGGCAGACCAGAGGCACCGGCACTCAAAGCGACGTGGACTTTTCCACGGTTTCGGGCGTCGATTTCCAGCAAGTGGTCCCTGTCGCCCTGGGCCAAAGCCCAGAAGTAAGCCTTGCATGCAGGCGGCCGAGGTGGGAGCCGTTCTCTTCCTTGGCCTCTTTCTCTCTGCTGCTGCCCCATGCAGCCCCGATGCCCATAACTAAAAACACAAGTTCATAATTTAGTTTGGGGCGGGGGGGGGGGGAATCGGTTGGCAAATGCTCATTAAACAATTGGGTCTTCGGAAACGCTATCTTTAGGTTTTTTTTAATTGACCTATTATTTTGCTCACTCTGGCTGCCAGAACCCCCACCGCAAACAAGGAGAGACGCTTGCTACCTGGACTTTCTTTGATGAATAGTTTTAATTAAAAAATTCTGTACCGTAAGTATTTTAATGTTACAAACATACCAAAGGTATGCAGTCATAAATTTAAAAACACATTTAAATTAATCTATAAATATGCTACAAAATTGACAGGGTGTATTTAAGCTGGGGGATGTGGCATAGATAGCTAATGATGACAATTAAGAATCGTGTAAAATAAATGAAAATCAATACTCAGAACAGTTTGGGAAAAAAAGGGAAAAAGAGAGGAACGGAAACAACATGTAGTTTTTCTACTAGGGGAAAAATTAGTGGCTGCTTATAGTCTTGAAATGTCTGCCGCTTGGGGGTAAGAGCTGCCGGAGGCATTTTTTGGTACATTGTCGTGAATCATAAAAACCCTTGGGGGGGTCCAGCCGGGGCGACCAGAGGGGCCAGCTCGGGCCTGGTGGTCCCCGGAGGAGGATGGGTCTGTTTTAATTCCTTAAACGAAATCCGCACGTTACCGGCTATAGACCTGAAAGGAAACCGTCCAGGATTTCTGAGCTCCGTGCCTGGATGCTGACACTCGGACACTCGTATTTTTGGCACTTGATGATCTGTTGTCTGCATTGTAGGCGCCACGACACGTTGTGTGGGTGCCTGTGTCCCAGGAGGCAGGGGCTTCTGCGGCCGGGGTGACCAGCGGGCTCCCTGTGCTGTGGGCGCTATGTGCCCTCCACCCAATGGGGCACCCCACGGTCTGTGTGCCTCGTTGTCGAAAGTGCCACCCGCAAGGGGATGTGTGTACCACTCGCATCAATCCAGACTGCTTCGCTAAGCCGGACCAGGAGCCGTGCTCTAACCTTCATTACTCCGTTCATATTAACAGACAACTCTGCGTCTTTCAATCATGTATTTGCCTCTAATTAAGGCATATTCACTTTTTTCCCCTAATTAGGTATTCTTTGTTGTATAATGTTTGCTCTAATCTTTCGGAATCTTTCTCAATATCCAGTCATTACAGGCTCCCCTCCAATCCAACCAAAGCATGTTATTTTTTCTGCTAATTATATCCTCATTTACAGATTGGTGCCTCTTCTGATTGGCTCCGTGCACCAGTTGCTATGACTTCATTAGCCACGTCTCCTGACCCTGTTATTTCTTGTGACAGGACTTGCCCCTCGTGCCCTGTGGCTCCGGATCCCTGGGTCATTTCTCGCCAGGGTGGCAATCGTGTCAAACACGCAGGGGTTTAGGGTGCGAGAATCGCTGCTTCGGTGTCTAATTACTACACACAGCCTCGGTACAAATTATGCTGTTGGCTGGGCCTTCCTTTCTTCCTTTTTTTTTTTTTCTTTTAAATGAATGTTTTAAAGGTGTCATTAACAGGTTAGTTTCGTTTTTTAAAAAATGTGCCTTGATTTAAAAAAAAAAAAAAGCTAAATATGTCTCCTTGCCATAATTCCTAGAAAAGCTACCTTCTATGCACAAAACCTCAAAATCTTTCATTTCACATGGGGCTGCCACTGTATGAGCAAAGAACTCTGGCTCAACTCACTTAATGTCCATCTAAAACGAGTCTGAATTTTTTAAATAAATAATTAATTTTATTTTAGCTAGAGACAGAGAGAGAGCATGAGCGGGGGCAGAGGGAGAGAGAGAGAATCCCAAGCAGACGACACGCTCAGTGCAAAGCCTGACATGGCCTCAATCCCACGACCCTGGGATCGTGACCTGAGCCGAAATCAAGGGTTGGACGCTCAACCAACCGAGCCCCCCGGGGACCCCTGAAAAAGTCTGAATTTTAAAATCTCGGAAATGGTGCTCGTAGAATTTTCTCGTGGCAGGCATACGCAAAATAAGGAAAGCGCAAGCAAATTTCAAAACACCCAAAACAACAACGGCGTCAAACCACAAGGCGCTTGTAGTTGTTACAAAATAGCGAGAGGACACCGGGCAACCAGATTAACAAAAAAGAGTTTAACTGATGAGGCAAGATATGTGTATTAAGAGATAATTAAAACGAATGAATTGCATTTGCATGCCAGTGCAATCTTGTTAATAAGCAGAGGGAAGTAATGGGTGGTGGAAATCTGGGGGTGCCCCAGGGAGGACGGTGTGCCGTGATCCCCGCTTTGAGATCGTGGGCCGTCGGGAACAGCCCGGTTTTCCTTGGAATCAGAGAGACCTGGGAAGAATCAAGCAGGCAGAGTTTCAATGCAAGTTAGTTAATATGAAAAATGCTGTATCTAGTTGTTTGCAAAATTACTTTTGTTGATTAAAAGGCTCTTCAGAACTTCCGGCTGGTGAAAGGGTTTTAAATTGTCTAATGCTGATTGTGATTGCTATGCAGAAAAAAGGCAGCGCAAAGCAAACCATTATATCACTGAATCTTTGTTAAGCAGGCCTTGAAAGTGTCTGACAGCATAATTAATCTTGTGATATGAACAAAGAAACCGACTCAATAGTATTGAAGATGCTTATTAAAAATACTAAATACCTTTTCCCACTTAAAACCCTTTTGAAACAGTGTGGGAAGTGGCATCACCTTTTTGTTTTTGCTGCATTTTCAACTAAAATTGATACTAGGGTCTACAGCGCGGCAGGAAAACTGTGAGGTGGACAACAATAAGGATTAGTTTGAAAAAAAATACCCAAAAAACCAAAAAACAAAAACAGATCCCCGCCGACTGAGAGCGCCGGCTGGGCTCACCAGCCTGGCATCGGGGGGGCGTGGGGGGGGGGTGCTGACAACGTGGCCCCGTGGGGAGTCTGCTGCCCACGGTGAGGCGGAGGGACCGGTGGGCAGTCCTCCCTCGGTTACAAAAACCTACAAAATCTGGGCCCTTCCTTGAAGCTGCTCTTTCCACTTGGGGATCTCGGGTGAGAGCGGCGGGGACAGCCGTCTGTGATTCCCAGGAGGTTCTGAGGGACGGGTGCAGCGTCAGATTCTTGGGGGCTCCTTTTTGTGAGGGGAGGGTTTGAGGTCCACCTATCCCTGCCTCCTGGGTCCCCTGGGGAACCGAGCGGGGTCTACATCCCGGAAAATGACTGAAGCCCCAAGGAGCCCCCAGCACTATTTCCTATCTTCTTCTTATCTGATGTATCACAACATGTTATGTTAGTTTGGGGCTTACAGCCGAACGATTGGGAAGTCTACACATCATGCTGTGCTCGCCGCAAGTGTGGCTGTGGTCTGTTGTCACACAGCGTTCTTACAGTGCCATTGACCGCGCTCTCTGCACTGTGCCTTTTTTATTTATTTTTTAAAAAATGTTTTAACATGTATTCATTTTTGAAAGAGAGAGACAGAGCGCAAACGGGGGAGGGGCAGAGAGCGAGGGAGACACAGAATCCGAAGCAGGCTCCCGGCTCCGGGCTGTCGGCGCAGAGCCTGACGCGGGGCTCGAACCCGAGAACCGCGGGATCGTGACCTGAGCGGAAGTCGGCCGCTGAACCGACTGAGCCACCCAGGCGCCCCATCTGCACTGTACCTTTTATCCCCGTGACTGACTCATTTCATAGCCAGAAACCTGTTTCTCTCACGCCCGTTCACCTCGCCCTCCCCCACTTCCCTCCGGCAGCCATCACTTTGTCCTGATACTGATGGGTCTGTTTCAGCTTGTGTTGGCTTGCTTATCAGTTTGCTTTGTTTTTGAGATTCCACATATAAGTGAAATCACGCGATATTTGTTGTTCTCTTCTCTACCCGATCTCCCCCTTAGCAGAATACTCTCCCGAGCCATATTGTCACAAGTGGCAAGATCTCATTCTTTTTTTATGGCTGAGTAATATTCCACCGTAATATATGCCATATCTTCATCCGTCTATCAATGGACCTTTAGGCTGCTGCCATATCTTGTCTATTATAAATAAAGCTGCGATAAACACAGGGGTGCATATATCTTTCCAAATTAGCTTTCGCTTTCTTTGGGTAAATACGCAGTAATGGAATTATTGGAACATATGGTAGTTCTGTTTTGGGTTTTTTTTTTTTTAATGTTTTATTCATTTTTGAGACAGAGAGAGACAGAGCATGAGTGAGGGAGGTGCAGAGAGAGAGAGAGAGGGAGATACAGAATCCAAAGCAGGCTCCGGGCTGTCAACGCAGAGCCCGTCGCGGGGCTCGAACCCACGACCGTGAGATCATGACCTGAGCCGAAGTCGGACGCTTAACCCACTGAGCCACCCGGGCGCTCACTCTTTGTAACCAGCACTGGCAGTATAAGGGTGCGGGGACAGTGCACCCACTGTCCTGCAGGCTGAAACACCACAAGGACAGGCAGGGGCAGTGCCTTGTGAGTGGGGGAGAGCTTTCCCCTTATGGGCTTGGATTTTTCCCCGGGATGGCGGCTGAAAAGAGTGCTGTTATGTGACAGATTTGCAGCTGGCGATTCCTGAGTAACTACAAACCGTGTAATTTCAGTGCATCTGGTGGTAAGTGTTCACTGACCTCACCCATCTGTGGAATGATGTGGGGGTGGGCTGGTCCTGACGGGGCAGTTCTACTGATCTTGGCTGGGCTCATTCCCGCAAATCAGCTGCGCTCAACTGACCTCTGCTGGACCTAACTGGGCAACTCAGCTTCAAGAATTCCTCATCCTCTCTGGCCCAGGCATGTTCTTCTTATGGCGATGGCAGAATCCGAGACAGCAAGTGGAAACAGGGGAGGGGGCCCAGGGCCTAGACTCCTGACTGGAAGTTAGTGCCATGGAATGACCAGGAAATAGTCATTGGAACAGAAACCTTTGCAGAAAAAGTCAGAAAAGGGACGGGAAGAGACCCATTAATATGTTTGCATTTGGGAGGCTTACATCATATACTCTGTTAGTGTACTTTTTTTAAAGCTTATTTATTTATTTTGAGAGGGGAGGGGCAGAGAGAGAGAGAAAGAGAGAGAGAGAGGGAGAGAGAGAGAATCCTAAGCAGGGTCCACAATGTCAGCACAGAGCCCGATATGGGGCTCAAACTCACCAACTGTGAGATCACAACCTGAGGCGAAACCAAGAGCTTAACCGGCTGAGCCACCCAGGCGCCCCACATCTTACACTTTGTGATTAAAGAGAGGTTTAACATCTCGCGATGACTCGGAGTCTTCTGCTGCGTAAGAATAAAAGGCAGTTTCTTTACCTTGGTACTGAGAAAAACAAATCTGAATGCACTATTGGTTTTCCAGGACGCCGGTAATCAAAAGAGAGATAATAGGGACGGCAGGATTTGAAAGGGGTTGGTTTAAACCATCACCATTTGCAGTTGGCATATTCATCAACCAAACACACACACAAGAAGAAAAATCCAAAATCAACGGAAAAGACGTTTCCATTGAAAGAAAGTTCAGCGAGCTGGCTGGATAGAACATCAAACTGCCGAAATCAATGTATTTATTTTCATCAACTACAATCAATGAGGAAATAAAGTAACAAAATATGACCTCATTCGTTATGGCAACAACACATAAGTACACAGAAATGGTGCTTTTAAAACTCTCGTGATAACACCATACACATGCCAATCCCCCTGTATTTAATCTCTTCACTTAATCCAATACATAGAGAAATTCAAAAAATCCAGATTAGGTTTTTAACAACGCACAAATGGATGCTGTCGTTTAAGGGGCGTGTGGGGGGCGCATTCGGTTAAGCCTCTGACTTCGGCTCGGGTCATGATCTTGGCGGTTCTTGGGTTTGAGTCCTGCATCCAGCTCTGTGCCGACAGCTCAAAACCTGGAGCCTGCTTCGGATTCTGTGTCTCCCCCCTGTCTCTGTCCTACCTCTGCTCACGCTCTGTCTCTCTCTCTCTCTCTTCTAAAAATAATTTTAAAAAAGATTAAAAATACTAAAAAATATTAAAAATAAATAAGTTCAGTTTTAAAATGCTCTAAAATTAGGTAAAATTATATATATATTATATTATATTATATTATATTATATTATATTATATTCAAGGGGTGCTTGAGTGGCTCAGTCAACTGAGTGTCTAACCCTTGATTTATACTTGGGACATGATCTCATGGTTCGTGAGATCAAGCCCAATGTCTCTCTGCCCCTCCCCTGCTTGCACGTGCTCTCTCTTTCTCTCACTCTCTCAAAATAAATAAAAAACATTGAAAAATGAAAAAATAATAAAAAACATGATTTTTTCTTGAATGACACACAAAAATACCTGACATCAAGATGAAGGGTTCTGGTCCATCAAAAACACCCTGGATAAGTCAAGAGACCAAAGACAGAGTGGGAGAAGATTTTGCAATATTTTAAATTGAGAAAGTGTTAATACCCTAGATGGTAACCCCAAAAAGAAAATGGCCAAATTATGTGTTCAGGCAATGTACAGAAAAGGAAGCCGTAAAAGCTGACAAGTGTCAAAAGAGAGGCTGAGATCATTAGTAATCAGAGAAATGCAAAGTTAAACAAAAGACACCATTTTGTACCTAATGCACCTACAACCACGGGACTCCTAGAAAATCCCCAGGGTTTGCGGGGATGAGGAAGTATATGATTCTGACATTGTGCTGGTGCCTCCATGGCTACTTAGTCATATTGAAAGCATACGCTGTCCATGACTCAGTTCTGTTTGCTGGCAAACAGAAGTAGGGAGTGAGCAGTGCAGGTGGGAAGTTTACTGGCTTGCACGCTCAGAGTCGATGTTCGGGGAAGTGAACTTGGTAGGAGCAGCTGAACTGGAAGGCGGTCACTGTGAGGGCCTCAGCTATCCTACGGGGACCTTCGCAGCTAGGATAGCCTTTCAGAGCTGTCCCACTTTGAGACAATGGCGCTGAGCCCAGGACCCCGGTGAGGCAGCTCTCTTAATTCCCTCGAGAGCGACTCATTTGAGAACCTTTGGCAGCCAATTCCTACAACAGCTAGGGCTCCCTTGGCCCTGAAGGGGGCCCACCGCAGCAACCACTATTCCTGGTGACAAAGGAATGCTGCCACTGGACCCAATTCCCAAAGAAGTAGTCACAGATGGTCAGCAGGGACACACGAATATTAGTCACAGCACTAATTGTGGAGGCAGGAGTTGGGGGACTGTATATCTAGCCCTGGGAAGATAAGTAAAATGTGGAAATGTATAGTGATTCAAAGCAATGGACCATATGTGCACCCATCAATATGGATTTATATAAATCCATGATATATATAAATTTATATAAATCCAAATATAAACGTAGCATTTATATAAGTGAAAATACGTTCCCACTAACAGCAATATGCACCTGTCCAGAGCATAGACTAGTGAACAGATAGACTAACCATCCCACAATGGTTGCCAGTCAGAGTTAGGGAGTGGGGTTAAAAGGGAATAAATAGGTTGGGGCGCCTGGGTGGCTCAGTCGGTTAGGCGTCCGACTTCGGCTCGGGTCACGATCTCGCGGTCCATGAGTTCGAGCCCTGCATCGGGCTCTGGGCTGATGGCTCAGAGCCTGGAGCCTGCTTCCGATTCTGTACCTCCCTCTCTCTCTGCCCCTCCCCCATTTATGCTCTGTCTCTCTCTGTCCCAAAAATAAATAAAACCTTTAAAAAAAAGAGAGAGAATAAATAGGCAAATCAAAAAGGGGGTGTTGTATAGATTAAGGATTACGACGAACTCAACCCTTTGAACCTGAGTCCCAGAAGAATAAAAGAGGTCATGGTAGTCTCTGAAATTTCAAACCAGAATTTACGCCAACATCTAGATAGTTCCTCATACCATTTTTTTTTCACATCTAACCCACACAAGGGCCTCATCGAGTTGTGGTCCTGCTGGTATATCTATTTTCCAGGGAAGCAGGACTAGGGACTATTTTCCAGATGTTTAGAAGTATGTTTTTATATTTGAATCTAATAAAGAGCTTGTAAGGGACATAAAGAAAGAGGTTTCGGTTATTTCTTCACACTTTGAAGTCGGTTTCACGAGACTAAATTCAAGCATGGGGTTTGAGAAGATGCTGCCATTGGAAAGTGGGCACAGAGAAAAATCAGGAACCAGGAGAGAGAGGAAGAGAGTGGTAGATGGTTCCAGCAAGGAGAAGGCATTCCTGGAGGAAGCACAAGGGGAAAATGCAGTTTTACAATGAGGAGAAACAACATTAAAGAGATACTCAAGTATTTTTAAACTGTGAAACTGCCAAAGAGAATTTGAGGCAGAATGTATACAGTGCACGTGGGGAAATGTTTTTTTATAGAGAAACCCAGTTTCCAGGATATTCTTATCCCACAGTTGGGAGGCAGGGAATAGATTCAGAACAATGGCTTTGTTGAACTCCTAATGCCAAGAGAGTCCAGCTCCCATCTAAAAGTCTGTGCTCTTGAAAGTAAGAACATACATACAAGAAGTTGTGTTAATAAGCAGTCTGATTTCCAGTACTGGTGGCCAAAGCCATGTTCTGTTACCTCAGGTGAGTCCTGCCCCTGTTTGGGGCCCCAGCTTGCCCATCTGTAAAAGGAGAAGGTAAGATATTTTGTCTAAGTTTTTTGGACTCGGTATTAGGAACTGATGTCAGAAAGTTGATAAAATATCTGCTTAGGGATTTGCAGAAAAAAAAAAAAAAAGCCAGGTCCCATCACGTAAGCAACAGACTGATAGAGAAGAAGAAGGAGGAGAGGAAAAGGAGTTACACTGGGAGGTGGTGCAGAAGGAAAAAGAAAAACAATGATTTAAAGGGAGTGTCCACCAGTGTTGGTCATCCCCTTAGTTGGTTGTAGTGTCTTCATCTCACCACCTTAGTATAAGCTGAGGGTTTAAGAATAAGCATATATATTATTTATCTTTAAATATTGTATGGCGTCTTTTTCAAAATTTTAAAATTTATTATTGAAGTATAATTGACATTACAATATTACAATACATGGGGGCGCCTGGGTGGCTCAGTCAGTTGAGAGTCCGACTTCGGCTCAAGTCACGATCTCGCGGTTCGTGGGTTCGAGCCCCGCGTTGGGTTCTGTGCTGGCAGCTCAGAGCCCGGATCTCGCTTTGAATTCTGTGCCTCCCTCTCTCTCTGTTCCCCTCCCCAGAGACTCGCACTCTGTCTCACTGTCTCTCTCTCTCTCTCAAAAATAAATAAAGAATTTTAAAAACATAGTACAATATATGGCCTCTCAATGCAACCCCGTTACGTTTTTGGCTGTTCAACTGAACTAGCAAAAGTTTCCTCCAACCAGAGGGAAAAGAAACTAGCCCTGTTAGACTAACTGAAAACCCGCATATTTGCACATAGGCATATGCAGCTGGTTGATTCAGGGGACTTCTAATGATCATTTTGATCATTTTTCTTTTTTAACTTATGTACGTATGATTTACAATTGCCCCAGCATCTGTGTATATGAGCACTGCTCCCTTTTATGAGACAGAGTCCACCTCCCTCCACAGAGGTAGGAACTACAAAATATCTTCTCAGTTTACCTTGCAAATAGAGCACAAGGGTACGAGTCTTTGAATGACTCTTAATGAAACAATGAAAGGGGAATGCGTGGAATCCATTCTGCAGATGGAGGTGCCAGCAGTTTCTTATTTCCCGAGGCATCAAGAGCATAGCACCAACATAAGGGATGGATGAGTAAGGTCTGCAGTGTTGGTGACAGTGGTCATAATGTATGGGATGGGCAGTGGTGACCACAGAGCCTCTCTGGAGTGATTGGTGCATCTTTTCCAGCCACACAATTCCTGAATCTGGGTCTACAGTCCTTCTGGATATAGAGGTTACTCAAAATCCCTTTTAGTAATGTTTTGTTTGGTCTTAAATTATCCTGCTTTGACTTCCGGTGGTTGGAGCTAAAAATCCTGATGTGAACACATGCAGATATTAGACTTTAACACCCATGCAAGATGCAACACTACTTTTTGAAATCTTTGATTTAAATCACCAGCTAAGCCATCGGGATTTTTAGTCATCACTGTTAAAAGTTGTTTCATTTCTTGGCATATATAGGGCTATTTAAGTTTTTTATTTCTTCTTGTGTCAATTTTCGTAATTTACATTTCTTCAATGCCTTTCATTTCTTCGAATTTGTTGGAATTATTTACATTAAATTGTTCAAAATATTCCCCTATTATATTTTAAATGTCTATGGGATTTGTGTGGTTGTCCCCCTTTATTTCTATTATAGTTCATCTATGCCTTCTCTCTTCTTTTGCTCAGTCTACCTAGAGGTTTATTGAATTTATTCATCTAGTCAAAGAATAACTTTTGGTTTCACTGATTTTCTTCTACTGTTTGTATATTTCCATTTATATATATATATATTTTTCTCTTTATTATATCTTTCCTTCCACTTACTTGGGCTTAATCTGCTTTTCTTCTACTAGTTTCTTAAGGTATAAACTTATATCCTTTATCTTAGACCTTTTTTTTTAAATGAACATTTAGGGCTATATATACATTTTTCTCTAAAGAATTGCCTTAGCTATATCTGATAAATGTGGTATATTGTGTTTTCATATTCATTCAACTCAAACTATTTTGGATTTTCTCTTGTGACTTCTCTTTTGGTCCATGAATTTCTCAGAAATATTTTCCCCAAATGTTTGGGAATTTTTCAGATTATCGTTTGTATTATTGATTTCTATTATATTAAAATATATCCCATATGAGTCCAGTCCTTTTAAATGTATTCACACTGTTGGGGCACCTGGGTGGCTCAGTTGTGTGTCAGAATTTGACTCAGGTCACAGTTAGTGAGTTCCAGCCCTGTGTCAGGCTCTGTGATGACAGCTCAGAGCCTGGAGCCTGCTTCGGATTCTGTGTCTCTGTCTCTCTGTACCCCTCCCCCACTTGTGCTCTGTCTCTCCCCAAAATAAATAAACATTAAATGTATTCACACTGTTTTAATGGTTCCACATTTCATCTATTTTGGGAAAATCCTATGTGCAATTGCAAAGAAAATGTATTTTGTTGCTATTGGTTGACGTGTTCAATGAAAATCAATTGAGTCCCATTGACCAATAGAGTCACTAAACATTTCTGTAAAATTATAAATTTTATACTTGTCTTATTGATTACTGAGAGAAGGTGCTGAAATATTTTTTTTTAATTTTTTAATGTTTATTTATTTTTGAGAGAGAGACACACACACACACACACACAAACCATGAAATCATGACTTGGGCTGAAGTCGGACACGTAACTGACTGAGCCACACAGGTGCCCCTGAAATCTTTAACTATATTTTTGTATTTGTCTTTTTTTTTCTTTTAATTCTACCTGTATCTTGTGTATTTTGAGGATCTAGTTTCGGTCACATACATGTTATCATGATGTGGCTGGGTTTTTTGTTTTGTTTTGTTTTGTTTTAAAGATTTGGGCATTGTATCAAGATATTCTCTTCGTCTCCAGTAATATCCCTTGTCTACTTTCTCTGATTTAAATACAGTCACATCAGTCTCCTTATTATTAGTTTTTGCATTTATGCCTTTTCCTGTCTTTTTGTCTTAACTTACTGGTAGATCTTAACCTTTAGTATTAAGGAACAAAGAATATAATCCCAAGGAATTCTTTATATCCTAAAAAAGCAATGATCTTTGAAAAAATCAGTTTAAGGGGGCTCCTGGGTGGCGCAGTCGGTTAAGCGTCCGACTTCAGCCAGGTCACGATCTCGCGGTCCGTGAGTTCGAGCCCCGCGTTGGGCTCTGGGCTGATGGCTCGGAGCCTGGAGCCTGTTTCCGATTCTGTGTCTCCCTCTCTCTCTGCCCCTCCCCCGTTCATGCTCTGTCTCTCTCTGTCCCAAAAATAAATAAAAAACGTTGAAAAAAAATTTAAAAAAAAATCAGTTTAAGAAGACTATTGGATAATTACTCCCCAATTTACCATTCTTGACTCTCCTCATCCCTTTTCAGAGATCTGATTTTCAACTTGGTGTTTCTTCCTTCTGCCCGACAAAACTGACTTTAATACCCCTTGTAGCTTTTGCACATGCTGTTGCTTCTGCAAGAAATGCTCTTCCTCAAACACCTGCCTGGCCAGTTCCCTCACTCCTTTATATCATTACTTCAAATGTCACAGTTTATCTGAGGTCCCTTTAGTCACCTATTTAATACTATAGTATCCTGCTCCCCTGGCATGCTCTACAACCCCTTCTTGCTTATTTTTTCTTACAACACTTAGCACCATCTGACCTGCCTGGCTATTTATTTTTTTGTATGTCTCCCAGCAGTTAGGACGTAAGCTCCAGGAGACCAGATAATTTTATGTATGTCTTCACTAAGGCACCTGTAGGCTAGTGCCTGGCGATGTTAGTACTCGTGACAAACCTATCACTGTAACTAGACCTTGCACATAGTATGTGATCAATAGTTACTTACTGAATGAAAGAGTGAATCTTCTTCCTTGTCCCTGCAAAGAGCAGACTTGTCGTTCTCACTCTTAGTCTGAATCTACTCCCAATGGTATTTAAGACTCTAAAGAGTAGTCAGCTTATTCTATCCAGGTGGTTAACTTATTCAGTGATGCATCCAGTACTTTGACTTGATCCAATAATTCGACCTGTACTGAATGTGCTTTCAACTCAGTCCCGCATTTACCAAAACTATTAAGTGCCGGGCCCTGGAAATACAGAAAGAAGAGGGTGCAGATCCCTTCTGAGGGTGCCCTCGGGCCTCTGTCAGGGAGCCTAGTGAGCTGAGCCCTGATCGTAAGGCCAGGTGGTGCCACGGGGGTGTGAACAAGGAATGGGGCTAGTGTGCATGCGGAGGTGACTAATGAGTTGTCCTAGGAAGACTTTAGAGAGGAGGTGACCAGTAACCTGGGTTTTGGCAAAAATCAAATAGTAATTTATCCCTACATGAGTATATATCTAAAGTGGAATAGTTTGACAGTTAAAACAAATGAACAAAAACAACAACAACAACAACAAAAAAAAGCACAAAAAACAAAAACAAAAACAGCGTGTGCAATTAAACGCCAGGTTGAGGCTCGCTGGCGAGAATATGGTTCAGGGCCTTCCAAGGACTGTAAAATTTACTCCAGCCACGATAGACAACGTCTAATGTTCTGCTTAAAGGTGTGTGAATCAGATGAGTTTCTGTATCTTCAGGACCTGTACTGGCTCTGCAGGCAGCAGGAAAAGCCCCTGAGAGGAAAACTCTTCCCCACTGGTGAACCACGCTTGCCTGGCTCGTGCAGGGGATGAGCAGTTCAGAGCAAGCATAATAAACTCCCTTAGACAACCTCTGATTTCCAACGGCTGTGAAACTTCTGAGGTTCTGTGCTCTCAGTACAGCCACCAACATGACATCCTCAAGGTTTGAAAGTTCGGCCCTGGAGTCACTCCTGCCAGAAACTTCTCGATGTAATCAAGATGAGCCTGCCGTAGATGTGCACAACTTTAGGGTCTGGGAAAAAAAGGCTTGCCCAGATCTGCTTCGGGGCTGTCCCTCACTCAGGAAAACAGTCCTATATTTGAACTTCGAAGCCAGTTTCTTGGGTCAGTTCCCACCTCTGTGTATACCCAACAACTACCCTCCCCAGCTCTGCCCTCCTCCTCCCATCCCTACAGACATGTACCCTAATGCCCTGAACTTGTCCCTAATCCAGTAAACAAAGCCTCCGTAACATATAAACATGATTTATGAAAACAGATCTCCCCCCAAGTCTGCTTAGAGAAGCAGCGTCACAGAGCTGTAAGCAAAGATGAAAGACCGTGCTTAACGGGACCCACATCTGCGCAAGGAAGGACACAACTTGGGCCTCTGCCAGCCTCTACCTCAGAGTTTGTGCACCAGATTGACGATGACACTAAAGGCCAGTCTGTTACGAGTACTTCCTTTGCAAAGCGCGTCCCATTGACTGGCTCTCACTGACGTTCACAACCACCCGGGGGCATGGGGCCTATTTCATGTGTGTGTTATGGATGAGGAGACTGAGATTTGGAAGCGTTAAGTAATTTATACAGGGTCACAGAGCTAGTGCCCAGAAAAGCTGGGACTTGGGCAGAGAGTAGAGAGGGAAAATGTTGACTTGGGTCTCTGAGATCCACATAGATGGACAAACATCGACAAAAGATTTAGAAAAACAAAAACAAACCTGGGCCTGATTTGTTTAATTAAGGTGTCTCCGTTGATCCAGTTGTTTGGATTATTGTTAGTCCTCTACTGTCCTGTGTCCTGTGTAGATACCACCTGTTCACTGTAGGGTGACGTGGAGCCTGGGAGGCACCACACAAGATCAGTGAGAACAGTTGGGAAACCTTTGGGGTGGGGAGAGAAGGGAGATGCAGTGAACCCCGGTAGGAGAGATTATTCTACGTGTAGGGCTCTAAAGGTCCTGGCCTCACACCTCATCCCCACATAGGTCCTGTACTATGGGAAGAGTATGGGTGGAATATGGTTCCCTCCCTGCTGGCTCTGAGACTGGCTACGTGATTGGGTTTTAGCCAATGGCATGTAGATAGAAATGACAATGGACCCATTTTGAGACTTGGCCTTAAGACGCCCACAGGTTTCTACGGACCCTCTGATATCACCACGAGAAAAGCATGCCCCAATCAACGTTCTGGGCCAACAGGATGAGAGATAGAAGAAAGGAGCCATGCCAGCCACCCCCACAGCCCCAACTCAGAGCACAACTGCCTAGTTAAGCCTATTCCAGATCAGCCAAACCCCAGGTACTGCCCTCCACGTGGTTGATAGTACAAACTGCTGTTTAAGTCCATGAGTTTTGGAGCTGTGTGTTATGTGGCATGAGCTAACTGATACATGTGTGCCTTATCTATTCATTCTGAATCCCTGAAGTAGTTAGCTGTTCGGTAGGTGAGTCTATCGTTTGAATTAATGCGTGGAATCGCCTTTTTCTCTTAAACAACTCATCGGCATGTCTCACTAATAACCGGCACACGCTGCGATATTCATCCACGTGAGTTTGGAGGACTAAAACCGAACCAGGCAAGACAACACTCTTTCTTGATATGGGTCACTAAGCGTCTCAGGCCCTGGGACTTGGGGCCTGGAATCAGCAGCTCCCTCTGGCATTGCCGGGAAGCAGTGGTCCCATCACATACCACAGTCTGATGAAGCTACTTTCTTCATCTCCTACTGGACTCCAGTGCAATGAAGCGAACCAGCCAACATGGCGAGGCATCGATTTGGAGTCCCAGCTGACTTTCTCCGTATGGCCACCTCCACCCCGAGGCAGGTGAGTCTGGCCAGAGGTCGCCAGTATGAAGTCAGATCCACCTCTCCTAGTCTTACAGAAGCACTTTTCCGGTACATCTGAGGGAACGCATGCCTTCTCCGGCCGGCCTAATGCTGTTTCCCAGGAGCAGCCTTCTGGAAGGTGGACCATCAGGTAGAAGAAGTATTCTTCAGAGAGTTGCATTCCCATGGGAATGGTGACAGCTTGAGCTTGACGGGGAGTCCTGTTGTATTCCGAGGTGTGAAGGGAAGGCATGAACCGTGCATATGCTGTACCATACAGTTTTGCCTACTGCTGTTTGTAGCTTCATTGTAGCTGTGAATGCTCCGTTCCTCTCCTTTTCACCCTTGAAGATTCGCGAACATACAGGATTGGGCTGTGTGAGGCAGAGCATCCCCCGCGTGGTAGGCAGGGGAGGACGCGGGTCTGACGGCTCTCCCCACTGGGGCTGATGGGAACGTGTTAGGGAATCTCAGAGCTTGTGGCTAAACAGCCTGCCCTCCCACGGTCAGTGTTCCCACCATCGCAGTGTGGAGGTTTTTGATTTTCTGGAAGGTTTTTATGGGTACAGATTTTACAAAGGAAAAACAGGAGTGAAGGCTATCCAATCAGAGGCTGCGTAGATTGAGACACGGATGGCCCTAAAGGCAGCAGAGACTGATGTGCAGCCTACGGTTTTAAGGCTGCACCTAGGTTGACGTAAAACCTGTAGCCTAAAAGCCACGAATGTGCTTCCATCTTTGTCAATAGGACAAGGGAGCCTCAGAGACTGTCTCCTGCCTGTGAGGGGGGAGAGACAGACAGGATGGGGGAAAGGGGGAGGGGGGAGGAGAAGCGAAGAGAAGGAGGAGGAGGGAGATCGGAGAGAGAAGGAGAAACTCTTGTCAAAATCTTTTTAGTGCACAGAACTAATTCTGTTCATCTTGGATTTGGTGAGCTGGATAATATTCTGTGCACGGCTCCTAAATGAATTATTAAATGTCAACTCAAGATGGCTTAACTAAAATATCCAATTTAATAACCAAAAGTATCTAAGGTAACAATAACAATTTTGCAGGTGAATGTAGAGTTGTCAAGTCAAACCATTATAGACAAGCTTTTGGGGTTTCCACGTAATCTCCCTCCACATCTCATCTTCTGTCACTAAATACCCACTCTGGAGAACATGTTCCATTTCAATAAAGATCATTTCTCCAGTGCAGGCTTCGCTATTCATATGGAGCCAGAAAACCTTTTTTTTTTCTTCCTAAAATATAAAGCTAAACAAGATCTCAGTCACAACCACCAAATCTTTATTAATGCATTCCTTGTGCTACTTCTGAATATTAATAAAAATTAATAATTAATTTTGCCTTTGGCATTGCAAGATATACTAGTTTTAATTAGTGTACTGTACTCCTATACAATTAAAAAATAATTGATGTCCACGCTTATTGGCGGTGTCTGTGATCTTCTTTTCTGTTGTTGTCAACAAATGCCTTAAAAAACAAGTTCAAGAATGTTGTGCTGTCCGCTTGATTTACACACCCAAAGTAACAGGCAAATCTTTTATGATGAAACAGAACAGTTTTCTGTTTAAATTATACACAAGTATATTAACTAGAAAGAGAAAATTAAAAGCTGATGGCTACAAGGAATAATGGAAAGTCTATAAAAATGTTTTATCTATCAACAAATGTGCCTGGAAAATATCAATGGTTGGCACTATCTCTCAGCTGAAACATGGAGAGGCCATCTTGGATTTGTTATGTCAATTCCATCAAGCATTTAATTCTGATGTCCTCCTTAATCAGCTTTAGTTATTTAAATTCAGCATATCATGTTACTGTTCTACTACATCATTTTAATTGTGCCATGGACTACTTTATTATAGAATGCTAAAGTATCTCCCTGTGTCTCCCTCTTCCTCTTTCTTTCTCAACAATGCAGACTGGAGAACTCCAGAGAGAAAGCCTATGGGCAAAGAGGGCCGAGGTAGCTTCCTTTGAAAACATTTGTAGAAGGAACCTCGAACAGAATCAAGATGGGTGTTGCTTGGGAAGGAAGTAATGTACATCTCGTGGCACGTGTGTTTCTTGAATTTACTTCTCAGAGCCGGGCTTCTTCTTTTTCAGAGATCTCCATTGCACAACCACAAATACACTTGTGGTGCCAAGAGGTGATAGACACCCTAAGAGGAAGCAGACTTTGTAAAGCACGAGGCAAAGAAGAAAGGGGCAGTATGAGGCTTGATTTCACACCCAACCCCTGACTCACTGGCTGCTGAGCACATTTGAAGGCAGAAAATCACAAATTGATGCAAATGATTCTTTTATCAGGTTAATGATCTTAATAAGAATTTTCAGTAAATATATATATACGTATATATATATATATGTACGTATATATATATATACCAAAATATCTGTCTTAAAAATGGAACGTTGGTTTATTTTCCATAACAGCATTGCCTTCATGGAACTTACCGCGATCTACAATTATCTCGGTCATGCATCTGATTACTTGCTCGTGATCTGTGTCTCTGACCAGAATCTCAATGCCATGAAGGCAGGCACTCTATCATTTCATCCACAGCTGTGTTCACGGTGCCTAGCACAATGCCCCCCATAGAGCTGACATCTAGCAAACATCTGCAGAATGAATTTATTAATTCTGATTAAAAATACTTTTTTTTCTTCTTTGAGTATTTAAAATTTTCTTTCTCCATGCCCGGCAAAAAGTGAATGGAGACACGAGATATGGTGCAACAATACCAATCTAATGGTCTATTACTCAGCAATAAAAAAAAAAATCAACTAATAATACACACCATACCATGAGTGAATCTCAAAACAATAGGCTGGGCGATATGAGGCGGTTACCAAAGAGTACACACAGGTTGCGTGATTTAGCGCATATGGTGTTCTGGGACCGGGACAGTTAGGCTTTGGCGAGACCAATTGGAGTAGAACATCGGTTGCCTCCGGGAGGGGTTCACTGGACGGGGCATCAGAGAATGTTCTGGAGCCATGGACATGTAGATCATGATTGGACTGGTAGTCGCAATAACGTATACGTTGGTCAAAACTCATCAAACTGTATACTTACAATCGGTGTATTTATGGTATGCAAATTTGCCTTAATTTTCAAAAGCCTTCAGAATACATACTTCCTTTTTCTAGTCCATTGGCAAGGGAAGGAAGAAACTCAGGAAATGTATACCGTGGAGGGGCTCTGGAAGTCTTCTCCCCACGTCATCACCTCCTTCCACAGGTTCCTGGAAGTGCTACGAGGCAGCTGGGTTGACAGACATTGCAGCCTCTCCCTCCTGCTGGTACGTTTTCTTATCTGGCTTCACCCTGACCCGGAGGTCATGACCTGCTTCTCTGGTCTAGTGCACAGGTAACGAAGGCAGGGGTTTCTTCAGCACAAGATTAGGTTTTGGATGCAGAAGAGTGCCTGGATCCTCTGCCAGAAGCTGTGAATAACACTCTTAACAGTCCATGCAAATGCTGTGGTCTATGTCTGCATGCCCAGCTGGCCTGCTGATCAATTTTTACTTCTCAAATTGGGTCAGTGAAAAAGGATGGAGTTTTCCATTCCTGCAATCTAAATTCTCAATGTGATCTAAATTCTATTAACACTGGGAAACCTGGAAATTCCAGGGCCAAGCCTCCGGCTTCCCTGGGACCACCCTTCAGAAAGGCCCATTGACCTATTTTCTTTTTAGACTGTCTTTCTTTTAATTAAAAGGCCCAAATTTCCTGGGTGTTAATTGAGGATTAGCTCAAGAATTAAGATGCTGTGCATCACACAGAGAAACAGGCAAGTGAAATGGTGAGCCATACCCCTCTTCTAATCAGGGCATAACCACAAATGGAAGGATCTTCTTATCCAAGGAATCACCATGCAGCATCCTCACATCTGCAAGAAGGACCAAGATTGGTGGGGGATGGGTTGTGGACTGGGGGGCCTTTTGGAATCTTCTGTGGGCTTCCTCTGAGAACTGTACCTTTGTCTCTTACTCCACCTGAGAGGTCCTGATGGTTTCATCCTGACTTTGCTTTTCTATTTCCCTTTAGTTGTGGATAACGAGGGCGCATTTGGGGCTGGCTTTTCATCCCCTACTTCAGTATTGGGGGTTGGCCTTCAGGATGCCCAAGCACTAGTGGGTATCTGGGCTGTACCCAGTGGCCTGGGCTCCCCGAAGCGAGTTCTTCACCTGACCTGAAACTCTGGCTTGCCCAGAGCCATCTCTTGGAACACTTCTATTTAGTGTTCCTCACGGGGGAACACATTTTTGTTTGGTGTTCCCACTCTAGGCTATGTCCAAAGGATGTCGAGAGACGCACAACACGATCTTTCAGGCGGCACAGGCACCCAGGTGTGCGTACGGGAAACACTAGCCGAAGACACAAGATGCTGTGTTGGGCCAGAGGAAGCGGGGGGCTCAGGGAGCTGGGACAATCGAAGAGCATCTTGGAGGCGTGAAACTCAGGCTTCATCTTCAAGGGCGGGCACAAGTTCAGGTGAAGGAGGATGCTCTGGGCTCCACAAGCAAAGGGATGTTGTCTGTGGGAGAATGAGCCTGTTTTTGTTAAAAACAGCATCTCTTCCTGAAATTCAGATATTCCTCGCTCGGTTCCACCTGTTTTGCCACACCACATATCCTTGACCACGAGTGGCCACCCGGGAGGGACAGAGAAACAAAGAGGCCGAGAGCTATGGGTGGCAATGACCACCACACGGATCAGGAAGGACATCAGGAAATGCTGGTCTGAAGCGTGGCTCTGCCGAAAGCTTCCCCTGTCTGTGCCCTGCCCTTAAAATGGGATCTGTGACATTGGAACTGCTGAGAACATTAATGAAGCACGTTGCATAGAGGCCTTCAGCACACGATAGCTAAGGTTTTCTAGGCTGGATTCAAAACCGTATTTACCCTAAACAATGGGCCACAAAAAAAGTGGGTTTTAAAGCATAAAAGTCACAGAATGATGCCACCTGGCCACTCCAGTCGGTACCTACCCCTTCCTGGCCCAGCCCTTGGCTCCCAGGAGCCCCGGCTCCCAGGTGAGCCCATATCTTGACCCCTGAGCCGTACTTGCCAGAAACCCGGGCTGCAATGGCCCCTCAACCAAAGTATTGCTTCAGGACACAGGGCCCAGGGACACAGGCGTGACATTTTCAGCTTTGTGTCCAGAAGCACTTGGCCACTCTGAGGTCTCAGCCTTTCTCTGCTCTCCATGCTCCTGTGTCGTCAACAGCATGGTGGGCCGGCTGGTGTCTGTGGATGCATCTGTGTGCCAGCCGGAGGGTAAGGGGATGGTGGGGGGGGGGGGGGACCCAGTGACGACATCAGAGGCCCTGAGGCGCTCGGGCAGCAGTGACCACACACCATGCTAAAGACTTTCACATGGAACCCTCATTACTACCCTCCAAGGTGGAGGCTCTTAGTTATTTGTGCGACAGTGGGCTTGACCCCTCCCCCGCCCCCATATTAGACTGTAAGCTCTGCGAGGTCAGGATCTGGGTGAGCCTCAGTCCTTAGTGTGCCCCTGGCCCTGGCCCAGGGCCTGGCATATAGCCAGCGCTCAGTAACTGTTAATTGGAAAAAATAAGTGGCCTCATTCAATAGGTATGAATGTCAAGTCCTGTCTTAAGTCCCAAACCGAGAATGGTTGAAATGCCCCAGGGCCTTGAAACACTCTCACATTCCTGCCCCCAACCCCCACGTGCCCAGCAAAACTGAGATCCCTTCCTTCCTCCGGATCCTTACATCTTCCTGCGCGTATCTCCACCGCCACACTTCCCACGTGCAACTGTGGTTGTTCACACAGGCGTCTGTTCCCTCCACTTGGTCAGGAAGCGCTAGGGGACAGTGGGTGGCACTGGCAGCTATCGAGGGGGTGCTTGTATAAAATCAGGCTTGTCATTTTCCAGCCTCACCTCCTAACAGCGTTGACCCACCAGTGGCCTTCCCGGTTTGCTACCGTGATCGTGAAGGACCTGAATTACATTTGCCAAGCTGTTTCCTAACGGTGCCCTTTGGGAAAGCAGCCAGGCGTCCATCCCTCCAAAGGACTTGCTGTGTCACTAAGGCTGAGAACACCCTGAGGTGTGGGGGACGGAGGTGTCACGGGGCTGGTCTGTTCTCTTACGGGGCTCAGGTTGCGTGTAGTGCACCCCGTGACGCTCTGTGGCGAGCTCAGGGAGATGTGTGGCCAGCGCAAGGAGATGTCAAGGCAAGGGCTAGCGGGCTGGCCTGGAGGGGGTTGCATACTGCAAGCGCTTGACTGTGTAACTGGCCAACGTGACGTGTCGAATGACACAAATGGAAGTTTTAGGATGATAGGATCAGTTGTTACTGAGATATTTACGTGACGAGCCGACAGCTATAAACCTAGAAAACTTGCTTTTATGCCTCCCATCCTTTCAGAGGAAAAAACTAAATAAATACTGAGATGACGGGTCACTCGGAGGAGAATTCATGATCTAAATTATCTCGTGACGGGCGAACTTTTAATATGCACGATGAAAAGAAGAAATCTATGCCGTTAAGAAGACAAACCTGTCACAAACCATCGGTCCTTCCCCCACAGGAAAGCCTACATCCTGAACGGAGTGCGTGTTGAAAGTCTCGGCGATAATACGTAGGATTCCCTTGCCACAGAGCACGGGCGTCAAACGGGAAAAGGCAGCAGAGGCCTCCGCATGAGTCGCGCGGGTAACGGGACAGTGGCCACGGCCAGCATCTTTCCTTCAGTCCAGGTGACACCTGAGAAGGTAGAATCTCACCTGGGAGTCTGGGGTCAGCCTTTCTCTCCACACCCGGCCAGTGCCACCTCTACTCCGATGGTTGTGGAAGTTGGTGCCAGGCCAATGCCGTTGGTGTCTGCGATGAAACATGAGTAGCCTGACAACTTGACCTTTCTTCTTGGCTCAGGTGCTCTTCATTACCTACTTGCAGAGTGCAGCCAAGCCCTGGGGCCATGAGCACGTCTCATGGGCCAAGCGGCGGGCCAGGCGCTCTGCAGGCCTGGCCTTCGTTCACGCTCACATCTGCTCTGCAAGTGATGCATTGCTATCTTCACCTGCAGAGGACAAACCAGAGGCCCAGGAGGGAGGTAGTAAGCCCCCCACCCTGCCCATCAGTGGCAGGGGAGGCTCAGTGAGGCCGCAGGCACGGAGCCTTTACCAGAGGGCTCTGAGAAATGTCTTCTTCCCACCTTCTTGCTCAAGGCTACACAGTCATGGTGGGGCTGGTGTTTAAAATCCAGCCTCTCCGCAGATAAAAGTTCCTGGGGAATAGGAGACGAGGGCGCGACAAGGCAGCCAAAGTGTATTTCGCCTTGTGTGGTTGTTCCCTCACAGCGATGTCCCTTCTGGGGAACCGTGGAGGGTCAGAGTTGGGTGGGCTCATTTCTAGTTGGAGAGGATTCCAGGGAGGAGAGTGACTTCTTCACAGCCTCAGGGCAAGGCAGTCATGGAGAGGGGCTATAAGCCAGGCTCTTTGCCACGGAAGGCCACCCAATGTCTCTCCACAGTGTTCTTTCTGCCTTCTCTCTGCTTCCCTAGCACCCAGCCCCTCCCAGCGTGCTCTCACAGTCGGATTATTGTGGAGGTGTTCGCAGGGCGCTGACCTTTCCTCAATATGTGTTGTATCTCGGGGGAAAGCATGGAAGGAGGGTGTGGATGCCTGTGCAAGTCTACGTGTGTATGTGTGTGTGTGTGTGTGTGTGTGCTATCAAACCCAAATTAAACCCTTTTACTATATTTTATCAGATTGATCTTCCGTGCACTCCTCAGCACTGCGTCATTTTTTAATTATTTATTTATTTATTTATTTATTTATTTATTTATTTTTCTAACGTTTATTTATTTTTGAGACAGAGAGAGATAGAGCATGAACAGGGGAGGGACAGAGAGAGAGGGAGACACAGAATCTGAAACAGGCTCCAGGCTCCGAGGTGTCAGCACAGAGCCCGACGCGGGGCTCGAACTTCCGGACCGTGAAATCATGACCTGAGCCAAAGTCGGACGCTTAACTGACCGAGCCACCCAGGTGCCCCAGCACTGCGTCATTTAAATAAAACTTCTATTTGTAACAATCCTATAAATAGAAGGCCATACTGATCAGGGCTGCATGGCCAAACTGCACTTTGGTTATCACCGAAGCCTGACTGGTTAACGTGAGGGCTCCCATTCATTATGAGATAAGACACAATGCCAAGCCCTGCCATTCGGGGCTCTGGACACAGTGTGCCGAGCCCCAGCGAGCAAGTTCACTGAGGCCGCCCTCAACATCTTGATTTGCCACTTCGCAACAGCGGACGCTCCCTGAGCTGGATGTAGTCTCCTGGCCCCGGCCCTGTCTGGAAAGTCAGTCTTTCACGAGGGCAGTGAAGACGTTAGTCCCGGAGCACCACAAAAGCTGGATTGTTTTATGCTTGGAGGTCTAGCCAGGGAGAGGTGAGTGCACTCTTGGTTGTGTCTCGCCTGCCGGAGATGTTGGATTCACCACACCGAAGCGTCGGCATCACCAGCGCCTACTAAATACCTACGGTGCCAAGGTCATCACTTTCAGCCCTCAACTGCTCCGTCCTCTCTCTGCACATGCTAACCTGTCACATCTTCACCCTTCCTGGAGTATTGTCCTATGCTTCATGTGCACTTGGGAGGCAGCAGAGGGGGAGGGCAGCCCTGTTTGCTGTCTGGCATCGGAAGTTCTAGGATGCAACCGTGGGAAGGCTCAGGCCTTACCGCATGCTACAAGGAAATCAAAAGGTGATCATACCCAGGAGGAGCCACACCTGTGCCACCTCCCAGGCTGCATTTCCACACTCAGACCAGCCTGATGGCATTCCCATGGTCACTGGCTCCCAGGGGCCAATGTGTCCCACATCCAGGCAGTGCCCTAACATGGATAAGCTCTCTTTGGGGTCCGTGTCCACATGGACATGAACCCAAGAAAGATGAGAAAGAGCTCCCTCGATCTGCCTAATTCTCCATGTCCTGTCCCCAGGGGAATGGCCTTATTCCCCAGACCAACACAAAAAAAGAAACCCATCTCAGAATAGCATAGTATGTTTCTGCAAGCCAGGATTACCGTGTTGTATATCACACAATGAATAGGGCACCAACTATGTAATGTAGCTGAACTTCACTAAGCTTCATCCATTCCTCCTTTGGTGTGGGTGCTGCAGCCTGAGATGAAGTGCAGGCTTCTATGCCTTTCCTACAGGCTTGGTGCCGGACTGCCTGTGAGCCTACACACACACACACACACACACACACACACACACAAATGGCCATAGCAGAAGCATCAGTTTCCATGCACTTTCCTGTCTAACACCAAATCAGGAAAAAAAAGCATCACCACACTTCTCTCCAAGGCATCAATGAAGTCTGTAAAAACTAAGCTGCCTGAACACCCAGCCTAAAATATATGCACTGCCAGGTTTCTCCAGGAACAAAGGGTGAAACTTGAGTAAGTACGTGTTCTATATCCAAGTAATTAAAAGTTCATACAGGCAGGTGTTTACCCCAGGAAAAGGGAAATATGCACCAAAGGTATAATCAAATTTCCTTTGGAGATATTTTCAGGCAGAAATCCTTGTTTTCCAGTTTCCCAGTTGTGGTAAATACAACTTCCAGTTGTGTGGAAGTTGAAAATATTGCTGGGTGTAAGTTTGGGCCAGCGTAGTCAGCACTGAGGGCACTATGCCAACGTGACCTCTAGGCTCTCATTCACGCATGCGACATTTTCCTCGTTAAGAGTGGTGCTGAACCTGCTTATCTGTTCAGCTATAATCCAGGCCTTCGTAAAGTCTTTTTTACAGTTAAATTTTAATAACTTGGGTTATAGGTAGGACAGAGACAATATCTAAGTGGCATTTAAAAGCAAATCTATTAAATTTTAGGGTACCTGCGTTACATGGTTGGAAACATTACCATTTAGATCCTGCGGGGGGAATGACCACCATATGAGAGAAGGAAAATTGTGTACTTTGGAAAACATAATCCAGGTCTAATATCATGTGTGAGAAGAAATTCTCTGCTCATTACCAGGAAGATTGTTTTTATCCTACCCGTAACTAAAGTTATTAACGTTTGAGAACTGTAAACTGCTTGATGAGAAACTTCAGAAGAAATGAGATCACCCATGGGGCGCCTGGGTGGCGCAGTCGGTTAAGCGTCCGACTTCAGCCAGGTCACGATCTCGCGGTCCGTGAGTTTGAGCCCCGCGTCGGGCTCTGGGCTGATGGCTTGGAGCCTGGAGCCTGTTTCCGATTCTGTGTCTGCCTCTCTCTCTGCCCCTCCCCCGTTCATGCTCTGTCTCTCTCTGTCCCAAAAATAAATAAACGTTGAAAAAAAAATTTATAAAAAAAAGAAATGAGATCACCCAGGACCTGGACCGGTTTTTGATGATGATAAACCATATATATCAAGAGTGAGGTAGTGCTCTGGCCAGCGTGGTGTCCCCCCTTTGTGAGTGTGAAGTCACTACCTGATAGACTAGTAAGTGGGTAACCACCATAACCATGATGCTGTCCAATGGGAGAAGGCATTTCTGGTCGGATTCAAGGGAGGCGTTGGTATTTCAGCCACAGCCAAAGCGGTTTGACCCACCTTCTTTCTTACACTTGCCCAATACCATCTCCTACCCGTATCATCTGTAAGTGGAGACCGGAATATTCCAGCGAGGACAGAGATAGTGGCAGAACCTCACATACGAGGAAAGATAGGGGAGGCACAAGTGGCTGACCGTGTACGGCCAGCTGGGAAACAGGTGCACCCTGGTAGACCACCCCAACCACACAGCTCATAAGTGTTCTGTTGGAACTCTGGGCATCTGCAAGCTGAGACCAAAATGCCGATATGAGTAGCCAAGGATGGGTTGCTTCTCTGCTTCTTTAGTGGGGTGTTGGAGTTGTTAGTCAAGCCCTCTGCATAGACCCAGGCTGTGTTGCGTCAGGTGCAGCTTGGCAGGACTGTGAACTAAATGGTCTTCATGCCATTATGTGGGATGGGTCACCTTCTTGGTAGAGACATTCATTGTCCTCTAAAGGCCCCACTTCAAAGAACCTCCCAGACACTGCTATATAGCAGTGGTTAGACTCACCTGGAGAGCTCTTAAAAAAATATTGATGGCCGAGAGCCACACTTGGAGATTCTCATTTATTAGTCTGGAGTGAGGCTCGGGCATTCATATGTTGTCCAAGCTCCCAAGGCTCTTCCAAGGAGCTCTGGTGGAGAACCGTGAACTTGGAGCAGTGGTTCTCAATCCAGCTGTATACCAATCCCACCAAGGAGCTTAGAAACTCCTGATGCCCTGTCCTACTCTGATGAATTCTGATCTGATTGTCCTGGGAGTGCGGCCTGGATGCTGGGGTCTTTCAAGCTCCCAGGCAAGTCTAATGTGCACTTAGGAATGAGAACCACTCCTGTCTTGGCGAATGGTTCCTGAGCCAGTCTCAGCAGGTAGGGAAGAAGGCGAAGGTGCGTCCGCCGTGTCTCTTGGTAAAGCCCAGAGAAGTGGCAGCTGCAGAGAGCTAATGTCAGCTGGTTGAAAGTGGCAGCTGGACCTGAGAATCTCTCAGAGTTCCCACAGACCCCAGCATGGCTCAGAGGGAGGGAGAATAGCTTCCCGTGCAGGCAGGAAGAGTGTAAAAGTCCCGAGCGGTCTTACATTTTCCCACCGTATTTCCTGAAGTCCCAGAGCACCCACATGCTTACTGCATTCCCAGTGGGCACAGGAGTTGAGAGAGGGCTGCCATCCTGGTAGAGGAGGGATGGTGTTAAGGTTGGAAAGGTCTGATGGGACCAGGTGTGAAGAAGGATCCTGGGATCTGGCTGCCATCCTCTAGATAATGGGCCACTCTGAAGAATTGGGGTTACAGGTGGAGAGCTTGCAAGCAGCTGACTTTAGGAGATGTGCAGGACACGATTTAAGGAGACCACGGAACGTAGAGAGACTGGCTAGGAGCAGCCGTAAGACTTCAAGAAGCAAGTAAAGTTCGCCATCTTTTTTTCCTAGAAAAACCAATCATTCTTTTAGGGTCTATGATCTCTCACAGGTCTCTCTTGGAATGAATGATACAAGTGTCCTGAAAGGGATTGCAAAGTCAGGCTATAGAGAAGGCATCAGCGAATGGTGGGTCCCACAGTAAACTGCAGAATACATGTGGCAAGAGGTGTGGAAACACTGTGTCAGCCTGCTGCTAGATCTCTCCGGGTATTGTCTGAGCTCTAACTTAGAAGGTGGGTGCTGGGTTGAGTGAGCCCAATTCTCTTGCAGTCCCCCCTTATCTTTGATGGAAGACACCATCCTCCCACTCTTTGTTCTCCCTTCCATCTTGTTCTCTCCACTCTTCGTTGTGGTGAGGGGCGTGGGGAAAGACCTGCATGAGGTGATGGTGCATGGATGGGGAGAAGGGCTAGAAGAGGCTCAGGATCCCATGGATAGCCAACCCCCTCCATGTACTGATGGCTGTGGGTGGTCTGAGTACCAGCCAGCTCAGGACCAGCCTGGTGAGACTGTTTCATGCCCTACTCCCAGCAGAAGGTGCAGGTAGCTACCCCTACCAACCCCTCCGCGGTCCCCTCTCTGCTCTAGTACAAGTATGCAATTACCCACAGCTCCATGCCTGAGAGGGAGTGAGGAAGGGAAATGGCTCTATTAGCAAAGTATTGGAGATTGACTCGCATCACTTTCCCTTAATTATGTAAGAATGTTGTACAAATCATTAGGTAAGAATTTGATGTAACTCTTCTTTCAATTAAACACAATGATGGAAGCAAAGTCTGTGTTAGTGTGCAAATTCCCCCGGAGAGCATCCTCTCTGCAGAGTGGAATGTCTATTAGCTTTCTGCCAAAATAAAGGTCACCAGACAGGAGCCTCCCCCACCCAACCCTTACCTCCTTGAACATGCAGTGTAATCAGGCAAGATGAGTCACACTCGGGAAACCAATGGTGCTATTATATTGAATATGCCCAGGACATTGCAGCCTGGTCCCCTACTCTGCCAAGGTGCTCAGAATGTCATAGAGCCTGGGACCTGGCTCAAGAGACAGATGTCTGGTTCGAAGGGCTCCCGTTCATACAATTCATCCTTCCTATTATCCTGATTTAAGGAAAAGGCAAATAACCCAAGTGCCTCCTCTGAAGCACCCTGAGTACCAGAAATTTCCTGCGGAAGGTGTAATCTGTGAAAAGTACATACAGAGTATGAATCTTGACCCACTAACTCACGCGTGCAAGAATGCAACCTTCTTCGTTTTTCGACAACTGAATGTCTAATTTGAGTCTTTATTCTGTTATGTGGCATATTAATCTCAGATCATTCAAAACTCTTGCCTGGGATTGGCCTAAATTCCAGGAAATTATGCAGAGTGAGGTGCTTAGGGGAAGCAAAAGTCTAGTCCTCGGTCTTCAATTCATGCTGCCTCCCACCGAAAAGACATAGTCCCGACAGATCACCCATCTGGGCTAGTCACAGCTCACAGCATCTAGCTCACGTGCACAGGAAATAGTATCTAGGACATGTTGATAGATGCTTAACTTAGCCAGCCCAGCATCTACTGTCCCTACTGCTAGTAACACCTCACTGATTTTCTTTTGGGAAAACCACCCTTTTCTCACCTCTCACGCCGGATGATTTGGATGGAACTGAATCCACCACATTCCAGCTCTAGGAGGGAAGATGGTTAACCAGCCCATTTCACTACCCTGGCCAACCTGATCGGTTCGGGGAGGAACACTTCAGAATTATCCACTGAGGACCCTCCTCCGGGAACTTGGCTGGAATTACTATGGGAGAAACGCTATGTTCTGGGGAGTTTACAAAGCCAGAAGGCTGGAGCTGGGAATTGCTGGGGGGCAATCTGGCACTATCTGGAGAGAAGTTGCCTGAGAAACAACACATTATGGAACACTGAAGAGCTGAGGGATGGAGAGACACGGGGGTCTAGTGGCATTGTTGAGCTCCTGGTTCAGCAATGCCTGAGGACATCTGCACCCTACACTTTTCAGTCAGATAAACTGGTAATTCCTCTTCCCTGTTCAGGGTAGTTTGAACTGGGCTTCTGTCATGCACAACCAGAAAAATCTGAGTAGAACACTGTAGATCTAAAAAGCACAAATGAGTCCAGCTCAAAGGAAGGAGGCAGGGCAAGGCAGATCCAGATGTAGTGGGATTTGAAGCTTGTGCAAACTTACCAACCTTCCTTAGGAAAAAGAATAACACATTACAAATACAGAAATAGGTACAGGGCCTTTTTATAAGAGGAAAGGACTCATGTAAATGGGGACGGGAAACTTATGCTTCCCTAGTAAACGTGAGACTAGTCTCCATTCCCCCCTATGGTAAAGGCACTTAACCTCTTTAAGTCTGTTTCATCATCTAAAGCAAAAGGGCCGATCTAAGTTAAATCTCATCCAGCTCAAAAACACCATGTGTTTACAATCTTTGCTGAGGAAATGGAATCGCTCAAAATTGGTTTCTTCATTATTTGCTTGGATGACAATGAAAAATCTCTTTTGTCTAAGACCCATCTGGGTATTCTGATAGGTCTGGACCTCTATACCACTCTTCCACACCTCTCTTCTGCAGCCCGCTCCACGACTCTGTCAATACCAGCCCAGGAGATGGGCCAGAGTTTCAGAGACCCATTTTCTTCCACCATCTTGGTAGGCATAGGGCCGACCAGGAAAGGGAGGAGGCCGGTCTTCGAAGAATAATGCCAAGCTATTGCACTCTCTTAGGAAGTGTTTCTTCCTCAGCTGTCTGGGCAGAGAAGCTTTCTTAAAGAATGTTTTCATACAAAATTTCTAAAATGCTGAAAATACAATAAGATTAACGGCCCCTGGAGGCTATGGCTTAAATATTTTATCTTCTTAGATATCAGTTACACTGCACTTTCCTCCAAGGATCTAAAGTCTTTTAAATATAGCATCTAATTAATCCTCCTGTCATCTGTGGATGGAGCAGCATCATTACCCTGATTTCACAGGTGAGGACACGGAGATGAGGGGAGGGGTGTTACCGGTAGAAGCAGCCTGATTCCCATCAGGGGAGACCCCAGCCACACCAGTCGTGGCCCGCCCAATGGGGGGCATGTTGTGCCACACCCATTAGAAAGATGCTCACTCTGGCCCGCACACTGCGTGGCATCAGACTACAGGAGGTGGTCACCAAAAAGATATCAAGGAGGGTTGGGAACACCTGTGCCCCAGATGCACGGACAAGGTCACAGAGCGTGAGTGATTTCACCTCACCAAGAGGTGACAAGTTCAGGATCCAGATGGCCACATCTCTAACAGATCAAAAAAGACAGTGTTGGGTTTTTTTTTAAGTTTATTTATTTTTGAGAGAGAGAGAGAGAGCGCGTGAGCGGGGGAGGGCCAGACAGAGAGGGAGAGAGAGAATCCCAAGCAGGCTCCGCACTGTCAGCGCAGAGCCCGACGCGGGGCTCGAACTCACAAACCATGAGATCGTGACCTGAGCTGAAATCACGAGTCGGATGCTTAACCGACCGAGGGGTTATTTTAAAAATAACCCCTTTATTAATGTAGCCCTTGGACTAAGATGGTGTTTGTCCCCAAATAAGCAGAAAACAATGCGGAGCATCGTTAGCTTCTGTTTACTGTACGCTTCCCACATACCAGGCAACGTACCCAATAGCGGCCGCACGCGGCCTCTGACTCTCAGCCCTGAAATGCATACATCACCATCTCGCTTTATTGAGGCAGAGACAGAACCTCCAGGAACTTGGCAAACTGGGTCCAACCAGACAGCCGGCGGACGACAGGACTGGGATTCTCTCCACGACCGCTCTCTTGCTGGTCTTGCATTTTATTTTCGAATCATTTGGACGGTTTCGATCCATCACCGAGCACTAGGGCCCATCACTTCCGGTACCTAGTGCCGGATACACACAGAAGACGGAAGCTCAGAAGGGAGACACTTCTGCTGCTGAGGACTTCATTGTGGCCAACCCCGCTGCCCCTGCAGGTGGGAGGGCCGGCGCTCAGGGTTTTAAGAGGCAGCAGTTTAATGTCAGAAACGACCCGAAGAAATCCCGCAAACAAAGGTGGCTCTGTCATGGTCAAAACTCAGAATTGTTCAGCCTTGATACTTCTGGTCCTGTCTCCTTTCTGAATCCAAAGCACCAATCCCAGAACGAAAGCCCAAAGGATGTCCCCAGGCATCAAATCCAAAAGATCTTCACTTTGGGCTTATATGACAGTACTTCTAGGGAGAGACATAGAATGGAGAAGAAGGAGAGGAGAGAGATTAGAGGAGAAAAAAAGAGGTAGACGTGAGGGAGAAGACCATATAGATAGATAGATGATGGCTGGATGGCTGGCTGGCTGGCTGGCTGGATGGATAGCTGGATGGATGGGTAAGTAGGTAGATAGATAGATAGATAGATAGAAGAATGGAAGAACAAGAAAGAAATAATGAAGGAAGGAAAGAAGGAAATAAAGGGAAGAGAAAGGAAGGGAAGGGAAGGGGAGGGGAGGGGAGGGGAGGAGAGGAGAGGAGAGGAGAGGAAAGGAAAGGAAAGGAAAGGAAAGGAAAGGAAAGGACGTGGGTGACCCTATGTCACAGAGAGAGCAGGAGCAACAAAGAGGGAAATTAAAGCCAATGAGCAATGGCAGGAGAAATAGAGGGAGAGAGCGGAAAAGGGAGCTGAGGAGAAAGACTAGGAAAAGGGGACACTGGAAGAGAAAACCCAGCACAGAGACTGGAGCCTGTGACCCAAGTTGTAAAATGACAAGGATTGAGTGAGCAGTTTTTAATACAGATAATATTGTCCGTGTAGTCTATAAATATAAAATTAAATGCTGACCTCTCTGGTCCATGTCAAAAGTCCAAGCCAGTGTCAGCACATATTGTTTTTATTTGTTTCAAGAGAAAATAGATCAACAACATTAACCTCCCAATGAACAGAGAATTGAATGAATTAAAAAGCAGAGCCATAAATCGCGCTGGTTTTATTGGCACGGTGATAAACATACCCCAGGCTTCTCGGGGAGTGGGGTCTGGGATATTCTCAATACCCCGCAGCCTCTCCGCCACCACGAGAGGAAAAGAGATATTAAGGCCGGGGTCCAGCTCTCCCACCTCCACCGCCACTATCCATCACCATATGACAAAGGCTCCAGCTCACGTTTCGAGAAATATTGGAAAGGAGGAGAACCTGGGAACAGGGCAATTTGGAGAGGCCCGCGGGGATCAGGGGCGCCCAGTGGCCCACCGGCCAGCTGCATTTGACAGAAGAGCTGTCAGGGGACAGGGGAGCCGTGCCGGGGACGGCCAGGGCACATCTGGAGCGCGGGGTCCCCTTGTGGGGGCTCCGGCGGCCCCCCAGCCACTGCCTGGGCTCCAGCTCTCTGCGGCCCAGCTGCTTATTCACGGGAAGAGCCGCTTGCCAACTAGGGAGACGCGTTTTATTTCCAGCTCAGGAATTCGCACCATAACCGGGCAGTTGCTAAAAAAAGCACCCTTCCTTTTACAGAGCCAGTTTCATGTGAACCTTCAGCACCAGCTTCATGATGAATCTGAACCGATCCTTAATCGTAGGGACGAGCCGAGCTCGGGCGCTAACAGGTAGACGGAATGCTCACGGGAGCCAAGCTCTGGGCCTCGTGGGCTGGCCCCCCGGAGGCCGCGCACAGAATTCCCGGAGGCTCGGAGCCTCCCTGCTGTCCATTCCCCACTTTCTTTTTAAACTTTCTCTCCCGGAGCTGTAGTTCTGGAGGTGGAGAGGCAGGCAGAGTGGAGACAGAATAAATTCCCCCAAATCTCTGCCGGACTCTTCGATGATCCTTTAGCTGCCACCACCAGTTGAAAAGAGGAGGGCCCCTTGATTTGGGGACAAGACTCTTCCGTGAGAGAAGGACATAAAAGGCAAGATAAATCAGACCGAAAACCACTTTCCTTTATAAACAAAAGAAATGTTATATATGTATAGACCAATGGTAAACAAATTGACTAGATCATTAAACTCAGAAATAATTACCCTTTGGAGCAAATTTACAAAGCAATAAGGAATCTTCAGCTCTTAAACTATTTGCAGATAAGTGATTATTTTACAAAGCTCTTATGCGCTGTACAATTTCTGCTGATTTAGTCGCAGATACTTTTAAGTCTGTCACTGATTGTGACAAAACTCGGTCAGATCGACCCCGGAGTTCGTGCGGGGCTCACGGACAGAAATTTTTGAACCAGTTAAGATCACATTAACCTAACGAGATCAGAGAGGCGTTCTCTTTGACTGTGTGAGGGTATGCGGGTGTGCGCTTCGGCACTTTGTCCTCAGCCTCTCAAATTAGGATTTTGTCCTTTACGGTGAAAGCAGGAGAAATAGCGGCCGGCACATCCGGGGCTCACCGCGGGTTTCACTTCTACAGATTCTTTTCATTTCCCCAACACCCCTGTAGGGCCAAGTGCTAGCGTCACGTGCAGAAACTGAGGCACAGAGAGGCTAGACGTACCCACGGCCACCTGATAAATGGCAGCGTTAGGCGTCCAGCCCAGGAAGTCTAGCCACAGAGTCTCTGTTCTTGGTCACCATGCCGTCCTCTGGTTCCTTCCCAAGGCGCTGCCTAGCAGCACCCAGAGATGACCTCACATGGTGTCATCTTAAAGGCACATTGGATCTCGAAGAGATAAGTGCTTCACTATGTTCACTTCCGCGTTGTTCATGATATTCAAGATAGGGAATCAACACAACTGTCTGTCAACAGATGAATGGATTAAAAAAATGTGATATATATGTGATATATATATGTGTGTGTGTGTGTGTGTGTGTATAAAATCTGGAGGACATTTTGCAAAAGGAAATAAGCCAGACAGACAAAGGCAAGTACCAATACTGCATGGTGTCCTTTATATGTGAAACAGGGAAAACAAAACAAAAAAAAAAGTCGAACTCATAGAAAGAGAGGAAAATGGTGGCTGGCAGGACCTGAGGGTTAGGGAAACGGGGAGATGTTGGTCAAGGGCGCAAACATTCAGTTACAAGATGAATAAGGTCTGAGGATGTGACACACGGCACGGTGACTCCAATTAGTAACACTGCGATACACTTGAGATTTGCTAAGAGTAGATCCTAAGTGTTGCACACACACGCACACACACACACACAGATAACTGTGGGAGGTGGTGGACATGTTAATTAACTTGATTGTGGTAATCATTTCACCATGTATACGTATACCAAATTGTCTCATTGTACACTTTAACCATATATCATTTTACTTGTCAATTACATTGACACACCATAAAGTTGGGAGGACAAAGGCCACATTTGTCCTTCACCGTTCACACACAGCGTGGATCTCTCAGGGCTGTCTGAACAAGGCAACAGCGTGGTTTGTGTGAGCCACCAGAGCTTGGCTGACACCGGGCACGCAGGACCCCGGTCCCCGAAGACACCTCCCCTAGTGTCTCTGGGTGTCCCCTGGTGACGTCTCACGGCGGCTCATATCCATGTCAGATGGTGCAGGCCAGCCCTGTACAGCCCCCATCCACACCCCTCGGGTCAGAGCAGAGCCAGGCTCTGGGGACACTGGGAGAAGGCGTCGCTTCCCAGCTCAGAGGCACCGTCGCTGGGCGGGGTCCCTGCAGGGAGGAGGCAGCGCCATCGAAGCTCCTGCCCTCCTCGGTGTTCCTCGGGAGGCTGCCCCTTGGGTTCTTCCCTGCTGCCCCACCACCTCAGGGCACGGGGTGGAGAAAAGGAACACCCCTCCTGTCCTAAGGATCCTCTCCTTGGGGTCCCCAGCATCCACCTTCAACGTGGACAAAAGGACCTTTGCGTAAACGGAGTCAAGCACGTTCCTATAAACCTGTCCATCCATTTGTCAGACTTGCTCAAGTGGGGGCAACATCCACGGTTGAAACTTAAAGCAGGTGTATACGAGTGAGCATAATTTTTATGTTCACATCACTACAGACAAAAACAATTGCAAATCCCCACGATCTGACTTCTCTGCTCCCACTGTCCAGCTGACCAGGGTATGTTGGATGGCCCGGCTCTGGTCACCTGGGCAGAACATATGAGTGAGCCACCACGGCCTGGGGTTTTTAAGGCTCGCTACCAACTCCCGTGCCCTACCCATCTGTTGCTGTGAGACCCGGGAAAAGGGGCTCAACTTCTGTGAGCCTGTTTCCTCAGCCTCCCAGGGCTTGTAAATGCCTACCGTGTAAAGCATCTGACACAGAGAAGATGCTCGATAAAATGGAGACAAGATCAGGGGCCACAGTTCAGGTTATCCTGCAGCCCTCTGTCAAGGGTCAGGATGAAAACCTCACGGCTAAGCAGCTCCCAAGACCCCATACTCCCTCAGGTGGTCGGTGATCTACCTTTTTGAGAAACATCTCTGGGAGACGGGCCGTGGCCCAGATGCTACGAACTGTGGTGACTCTGGGGGATTCTCCTCTTGACAAGAGTTCAGTTCTTGTTCTACAAGCTCCAGTAAGCACGCAACCTTCCGAGGACATGGCCGGCTAGTGGCAAATTTCTCCAGTGTGCCACATCCTGCCAGGCCTGAGCATAGGTGCACAGTCAGGGCTCCGAAGCTAGGTAAATGCATCCTGGTCTCACCTGATGCTCCCGCCATCTCCTCCTCACCTTGAAGGACGCCTTTCAGTCAGGGCTCGGAAATGTCCAGAATGAAGAAAGAGAATGACGACCCGGTGATTAAAAATGAGGACGCACACCATGCTGGACCCCAAGCGATACCGGCTCCACCCCAGCTGATAGATGTAGAAACAATTTCTGTTCATTGCTCTGCCTCGTAGAAAGAGACATTTCTAATTCAGATAAGGTCCAGCCAAGCTTAAGACCAATGGGTAAACTTATACCTTCAAGATCCAGGTTTGTTGGTCAGGGAAACATAAGTCAGTTTCTTTGGGGGTAAATGTTGAAAAGAATTTCAGGAAAGCGGCTGTACCGGCACCAATCTACGCAGGTTCCCAGGCAGTGAGTGCTCCTGCGTCTGTTTGTGTAGAAGATTTTCTGCCTAGGAGGTGGAGGTCTCGTCTATGGCAATTTGGATGGATTGACAAGTCGAGAACGATGAGGTTAATTAATTCAGGTGGTGTAGACACTCCAACGGGGTAATTCAAGATGAAAAGATGGAGTTCAGCACGTGTGAGAAATAAAAGTATTAATCTCCTTTATCACTCTGTTTTATATAGAACTTTTATTAACATGTGCTGGAGAAGGAGGGGCAGAGGATAAAACATCCACGTGTCAGCCCTTTTCTAAGGGAGACTGGCAGGGGGCTGGCCCATAGATCTTCAGAGAATGATGTTGAGTTATGACCCACCATTAGGAGGGAGTGTTCATTTCTCATTTGTCTGGGATAGAAAAGCTCCTTCCATAATATTGAGAGATAATAGCTCCACAAAGAGTAGAGTTTTGGTTCCTAAATTACCAGGCTTGGCTAGGTACCAAGCTGAAAGTCAGGTAAGTTTCCCATTTCTCACCTCCCACCTGAGCACAGCGCTACCCTACCTGCCCGCAGACGTCGTTGGGGAGCAAGGGGGAAGTAGTCGAATACCCAGCCAGCGGCGAAATATCATCCAGCCCTTGCATGGATCTATTTTGCTGATTTCTCAGGTTGTATCCAGAAGCTTGATCTCACGTGAATCGGGGCTAGTTTTTCTATCTTCATTTTGAAAATGTTTCTCACTAATTTCCAAACTAACAGAAGATTCCCTGCCCCCAAACAAGAGGGCTCATTTTGAAATTGATGACTTCCCTCCTGCCCTGAGGGGGGCCGAGGCAGGTGCATTTTTGGCCACGCCGTGGATATCTGTCTTCCTCTTGGCCTTGCGGGCATCTAACACTCCCACCAGTGGGGACACGGCTCCTCAAGGCAGACGGGAGGTGACTGGTTCAGGTGTTGATTAATTCCTACTCACGTCAAAATTTTCACCTCCCTCAGAGCCTGACGGCCACAGCCAACATCCAATATTCACATGTGGAAATAAGACTGGAATATAAAAATCCTGCATCCATGATGACATGGGCTATGACCTCATTTGGTGCCCCACACCAAGCAGAGGGAGGGCCCTGACGAGCCAGGAAGATCGTGGATCAGAGATGTTGGAGCCACAGAGCCTGCTGAACAATCAATCCACTCTGTCACCAGGACCCATGCCCACTGACAGTCTTCACCATTTGGGGTTGGCAACACAGGAGGAAACATTGGCCCTACAGGTAGGTCATCACCATTTGCTAAGGTTGTCCAAGCACCGCACCGTGGGCTCTACACGTATCTTCCCACGTGGCCCTCCTGGCGGTGCAGGTGACACGGGACCAGAGGCCCATAACCAATGGCTCAGGAGGAGCCCCTGGTGGGAACCAGAGCTCCATGCCAGGAAGGAGCACTCAGAGCGCCTTCCTACTTCATGCTACGATTCCTCCATGCAGTAGCCCTGAGAAGCTGGCAGGGAACGATCAACCCATTTCTGATGACAAAGTGGAGGTCCAGAGGTTATGCACCCACCTTAGCCCTCAGCAAGACACTTGTAGTGTTTTAAAAAGACTTAGCATGTAGCCAAAAAGTGAAGAAATGGCAAGATGTGGTTGATAAATTATGGCATATTTTAAATATTTACTTTTTACAAGTTAACATCTTTAACAAAAAAAAAAAAAATCAATGTAATAGTACCGGGATAATGACAGGGTTTATTATACCATTAATTCAGAACACATTATAGATAGGGTGGGCCAGTGATTGGGCCACTCGTTTAAAATCTGTGCAAGGTGGGGCGCCTGGGTGGCTCAGTCGGTTGAGCGTCCGACTTCGGCTCAGGTCACGATCTCACGCTCCGCGAGTTCGAGCCCCGCGTCGGGTTCTGGGCTGACGGCTCAGAGCCTGGAGCCTGCTTCCAATTCTGTGTCTCCCTCTCTCTCTGCCCCTCCCCCGTTCATGCTCTGTCTCTCTCTGTCTCAAAAATAAATAAATGTTAAAAAAATTTAAATAAGATAAAATAAAATCTGTGCAAGGATCCCAGCCTCCACGTGTAACTGTGCATAGATACGGCTGAAGGTTGAGCCACAGGCTTCTGTGTCAAGGCTCTGATTCAAGATAGCACCGGGTCTGCCTCCCCTGACTCCCAGGCATGTGGGGTTTGGGCCATCCCAGGGCCATGAGGTGATCAAACGTCCAAATGGACAATTTCATGTCTGGGCAGTATCCAGGGGAAGGGACATCTCTCCACGCACAGACCTTCCATCCTGTTCAGCAAGGGCACCCTACAGAGTGAAATAGTCACTGCTTGCGCCCAAGATGCAAGGATTCATTGTGGGGCAGCTGACGGTGTGTAAGGCATACCCGGGTGCCACCAGGCCAAAGGAGCCTAGAGATGCAAGTCTATCACCTGAGCTTCCGTTACTCGATGTCCTGGAACACTCTTGGAGGGAAGATTTGCTCCAACTCTCATTGCCCTTCACACTCTGGAAGGTGACCCATGGAGCAGCTGTGTTCTGAATGTTCACGATGGTCTTGGCAGGGGACCCTCAAGGAGCCTCAGAGAGCATGAGCAAGAAGCAACTCGGGGACTCCTGCTTGGGCAGTTTGCAGAGGACCGACTTACTGGGGATGGGGATCCAGGGCAAGGCAACATGTGTCATCTGGCCTGTCCACACTCATCTTTACCTTTTTTGGTCACACAGCACGTGCATGGTCCTCAGGGAAACATCCCTACCCTTTTCATGGTTCTGCGGTTTGGATGGGTTGCCTCCAGTCTGGGCTTCAAGGGAGCCACTGGGACCATTAGGGTGCACCCCCAAGTCACAGGTCCAGGGAGTGCTTCCTTATCCCAGAACTTTCCTTTAGTGCCCTGTTCTCAGTTTACAGGAGTAAGACTGCTCATTTATACGGAGGTGTGAATGACTGAAGGCCGAAGACCAAGTGACACGCTTCAGAGAGCATTTGGCAGTTACGGAGTATCGGAAAGTCACAAACTTTGTTGTCAGATCCCGTCCCGGCCTCTTCTCTTCGTGACTGTGTGAACTTGAGCGATCATTGAGTCATGGAGCCTCTTTTGGGGCGTAGTCGACTCCTCCACAAAATGACGTTGGTAACATCTACCTCTGCTGTCCTCCCATGATTTAGCAGATACAAACAGCTCAGCGTAAAATACCCCGGAAATGGCCAGTGCATCGTGGGGTTGGGATGGGCGGGGAGGTATATTCACGAGCATTTGGTGTCTTCAGCAATGCCTACAGACCCTGCACCTGCCAGGCTCATGCAGGATGCTCCCCAGGGTCAGGGCCCAGTGCTCCTTCCGTGCATGGTGGTTAGGTGCCTCTCACCTCTGAAGGTCTCTTGAGCTAGAGTGTGAGCTGGCCCGTCGAGACGGTGGGAGGTCCTGAAGGCAGGGTGGCAGTGGGGGTAACCAGGGCAGTGGAAAGAGGTTGCAGCAGGTTTCTGGAGCCCCGCTGGTCACTTGCCTCTCTGCCTCCCGTTCCAGGATGTCCCTGGTCGTCACTTCCTTCTTTGGACCTGACCTCCGCTCACATGGCCACGATGAGCATCCTGGGGTTGTGTCAGCAATTGGATACTTCTTGCCACGGTCAGGTCAGCGTGGCTGCAGACCTTGACTGCCACATGCGGGAACCCCCCCCCCACCATACTTTACCCCCACGGGCAGTCCAGAGTGATGCATTCAAGAGCACTTGGCGTTGATCCCGGAGTCTGCTGACATGTGGGAGTTGGAGAGAGAGGTGACCTACCCTCAGGTACCTTTGGGAGAAATTCTCCAGGGCAACATGAAACCACTTCTGTCTGAAGCAGACAGAAGCAGAATTGGGGGAGAAAGAGGAGACCACCTTTGCCTGCACTTAACCTTTCCTTTGGGTCTCACAGAGGGACATTTATTGTACACGACGAGCCCCCGTATAAACACACACGTGTATGCTTCTGTGCGTGGATGTCAAGCCGTGTACATTTTCATACAAACACATATGAACTGCTCTGTGGAGGTGTGCACGCACACGCTTTCTTTCAGGCTGCCGGAAGGCCTGTTATGGAAACAAAATTAGCCTGAGCATTCTCATTCATGCCTACACCAGACTCTGCCTCCTACCCAGACCCTGGCCATCTCACGTCAAGCCCGTCTCTTACTTCTAACACCAAACTCCAGCTTTGGGCTTTTCTGGAACAGTGGGTACGTATCAGTTCTTGCTGCGTACAAAAATACCCCCTAATACCGCGGCTCCCACAACAAGCTGGTTCACCATTCTGTGAGTCATTTGCATGCACTGGGTTCAGTGGGGCCGTTCTGGATTTGGCGAGGCTCACGCACACGTCTGCCGTCAGCTGCCGGGTGGTCAGGAGGCTGGCCGCTCTCACGCCATCCCCATCGCGTGGCATGTCTTACCCTCCTGGGTGGCTAGTCCTCCAGCAGGTTGGCCTGGGCTTGTTCCTACAGGGTTCACAGACTTCTAAGAGGAACGGAGCAGAGGCCTTCAGGGCCTCTTGAGGCCCGGTTTCAGAAATGCACATCGCTACTTTTGCCTACCGTCTTCCGTGGCCAGAGCAAGTCCCGTGGCCAGCTGAGAGTCACGAGGTGGAGAAAGAGAGTCCGCCTCCTGAGGGAAAGGATGACAGCATTGTGTCGCCGAGGCAGAGAGAAGGCATTATTTGTGGCCATTGTTTTCCGACAATTAATCAAGGGGTATGGGGCCAAGCGCCCCGGAAAAGACTAGGTCTGGAGAGTTATGGAGAGTCCCAACTGAGCAGGGCAGGCCTGGCTTTCCCACGGCGCTACCCCCGTGCCCTCCGCCCCTTTGTTGCTACAGCAACCCTGCTGTTTCCCCAAAACACGAGAAAACCATTTTGCTCTGTTGCGTTTCTCACTGACAGTTGAGAATACTTTTTTACCCATTTATGGGTGCAAATTAATGAGATGACAACAGGCTGAAACCAATGACAACTGCTAATCTGTAAGCAAAAACAAGGGATGAGAAGCTGAGAGCAGTACAGCTGTTTTATTTTAATTGAGGAATGATTTTATGTTAGAAACACTCAATATTCACAGCAAATTAAAAATAATGAAGTGAATTGATACCAATGATACTTTTTTTTCTTTTTTTTTCTTTCTTTTTTTTTGCTTACCATCCCTTTGTAAATCTATTTCTTCACACAAATTGACAGGCCTAATTGATACATACGCTATTATTCCTCATTAGTAGGCTGAATAAAATAATTCTTGATTAAATTTATTGCAATTTCCCAATCCGGCATAATGTTTGCAAGCCATAAAAGTCAATCAACAGGAAACCAGGGGGAAGCCAATGACATTATTACATTTTATGTCACACAAAAGTGGTCTCCCCACACTGGCAAAGGGAAGGCCACCAGAAGACCCCCAAAGACACCGTGAAGAGGGGACTCCAACCTCACACTGGTTTTCGTAGATGTCAGTGAGAGCGCCAAGGGGCTCTCATCCAGTGCAACTAGCTTGGGCTCAAGCCATCCCTGCTCTCCTGGCCCATGCCCATCCTCAGACAGGCCTCCAGCTGCTAGTGATGACGAGCCACAGGGACCCCCAGGGCCTTGGGGCTGGCAACGAAACCTGTCACCCACACCCATCTCCCCTCACAGGATACCAGAAGGGAGGCTGGCTAGAGGGAAGACGGCCCCCAAGAGCTTGTCGGCCTCAAGCCCACATTCCAGGACACACAAGTCCTGGCCCATCCCAGGACACACAAGTCGGAGGAGGTCCTGCACCCAACTGAGATCTGCATGGAGTGTCAGCCTCCCCAGGGTCTCAGGGGTCACCCACTGGTGGCATTAGATGCTACATGTGGCTCCATGGTTGTGTTCTGTTTGGGTCGATGGGATTAAAAACCAGAAGAAGAAGAATTAGTTTCCCATCTTTAACAACCTAGAGATGGCACAGAAAGGCCTGGCGTCCAGGTTTCCCTTGAAGAATAGGACTGTCTGGCCACACCGGCCTCCTTTCTCCACGGGACAGAGTCAAAGCTGCCCCCTTTAGTGCGTTCTCTAATCCCCATCGTCTTACATTGTGCCCCTTCATTGTCATTACCCACTGCCCCAAAGGTATGTATGTTTGTGCGACTTTTGTAGGGTGGCTATTGAGCGCTCGGAGCTCCACCTCTGGTGGCTCTGGGTTGTCTCAGGGTGGCCGCACACTCCAGACGAGGCTGTATTAGTGGACACTCGGCTTTTGATATGGCAAACCTGTAGTGACGCCCTGGACAGTGAGGGTTGTCCACGGCACCTCCCCACCAGCCCTTCTCTATTCCATGCCTGACACTACATTCTGTGCTAAACTCTAGCCCTCCCTCCCTGCTTCCCAGTCCTCCATAACCCCCTCCACTCTCTGTAAACTCACCCCTAATGTGTCCCGTTCCCCAGGGTCCTGCTCTCCAAGCTCGTAGCTTGGAGAGCTGTGAATATCCACTCCTTCCCAAGGTGGTGATGATGGCAAAGGGTCTTCTGGACCCTCTCCCATCTGGATCGGTGCCCTGACAGCAGTAGAGACAAGGATAGTTCTTTTGACCAAATGGCCCTTCATGGAACCTTTCCAAACAGACCCATAGCATCAGAAAGAACTCCTGGAACATAGCAAGTATTCAATAAATGTTCGTGGACTTTGGTGCTTTGACTACCTCCCTGACCATTCTTCACACTTCCTTCTTGCTTCCAGTAGCAATAGGCGTCGTCCGGGAGATTATAGAGCAGATTCAAAGGTGCCTCGAAGTCCCTCGTCCTCTGACCCTGGGATTCTGGAGGTCTATTAGGTGTGGGAGGAGCAGAAGACATCTCAATGGGGGAACCACGTGAGGCAGGACTGGCAAGAAAATGTCTCTGGGAACAGAGAGGAGCTCCCCGACCCAAGACACCATGTGTACAGCCAAATGCGAGTAAGGCGCCGTGAGCCAAGTTCTCAGGGCGAGGATAACCACTCTGCTGGGGGTCTCCCCGGATGAGCCTGGAAGCATGCTGACTTCTCTGCAAAGGCCTCCGATGCTCCTGGGGCTCTGGGAGCTGTGCACACGTGTGCCTAGTAGCTCCGGTCCAAATCTCTTTATGCTCCAATACCGAGAATCTGACCTCTGACAGACCTGTCCCCCGGAACAGATACAAAGCGGGCCGCCACTTCCTGGCCCCAAGCCTCTTCCCCTCCACCATCTCCTCCTCCTCCTGGTCCCAGTCTGCCACCCGTATGTACTCCAACTGCGGACCGGGAAGCCACCTCCACCTTCTTCCTGTATGTTCTACGGCCCCTGTCCCATATCCCCCCCAGCTGTAGTGTTCCCTGGGTTATTCTTCCTCTCTCCCCCCGCACCATGCCATTGACTTAGTTCAGGCCACCATCATGCCCCTGCATGTAGGAGACCCTGTCTGTCTTACCCACCATTGTGGCCTTGCACCCAACAAAACTCCTGACACACAATAATAAAAATAGGAATAGTGACAACGGTATGGTCCCTTATATTGGGCGCTTACGTGCTGGCTCTCGTGTAAAGGTTTTATGTGCAGAGTCTCGCGTAGTCATTCTCTGGGGTGCTATCATTATCATCCTTAGTTACACGTGAGGAGAATGAGGCTCAGCGAAACCGGGCCCAAGGTCCCATGGCCGGTTGAGTCCCAGAGCCAGGATTGAGAGTAGGTCCTCTCCACCTGCTCCCGGAGCCCGATTTCTTCATCCGTAGGCTGCCTTGCCTCAAAGGGAGCTCAATGGGTCTTTGTCCATTACGCAACTCCGCTCAATCTCCCGGCCCCCAGCAGGCCTCCATCCACGTCACTGCCCATGTTGCAAGCCCCAACAGCTACAGCTGGAAGTCGTCAGCAGTCTCCAACTTCCAATCCCGGCTTGGGAGATCTAGCCCCTTTTTCCTACCCTGCGGCAACTTCTTCACTCTTCCGTCGGCCATGCTGATCTCCTCTGACGTTCCCAGAACAACGCTCCCGTTATTTCTTGCACAAGCCAGCCCCCAGGCCCAGTGGCCTCCCACCACCTGCTCCACCAGACCTGGAGCTCTCGGCCTGGACACTGCTTCCTCCTGCCTCATCCTGCTCGCCCGGTCAGGGAGCCCATCTTCTGTGTCCCCACTTTGCCCCACCCGTGTCCCGGAGGACCAGAAGGGCCAGGTACTTTTGCCTCTGCTCTCTTACTCTGCCGGCTCCCTGACCTGCCAGGGGTGTGGCATGTGTTCACTCTTGGCTCCCCATTGGCCAGCATAGCGGCCAGCCTCGTCGGTGTCAGTGCCTGACATCCATGCCTCTTTGGTCTCTTGAGGTGATTCAATGGCTATTAGGGACCAGAGGCAAACGACATACAACTTAAGTGGGCTGCAGGAATCAGTGATCAGAAAAACTCATGAAACCCGGTGAGGCGGTGTGACTGACAGTCTAGGTGAGTGGTCTCAAGGCTTGGTGGCATCAGAGTCACCTGCTGGGCTTATGAAAACAGATTGCTGGGCCCCATGCCCAGAGTTTCTGATTCAGCAGATGTGGGAAGATGTGGGTGGACTGCAACGTTTTTGATACATGTCCAGGTGACGTTGATGGTGCTGGGACGGAAACCACACCATGAGCGTTGCTCTTCTAGAAGATTCTGAATGGGTCCAGCAGGGAGCCCAGTAGCGCCCAGTAAAATTAGGATGAATGCAAAAAGAGAAATGAAAGGCAGGCTTTTATTATATAGTTTGCGAGGCACCACAGTCTAATGTAAAGTTTGCTGTCTGAACAAAAATTATTCCGGGGGCAGCCACACTCAGCCCAGTGTCAACGTTGACGTGAATTCCACCCGGTCCCTCGCTGTGGAAATCCTGGCTTCGTACAACATACTGATACAGAACCACCACATTCGGCACCAGGCTCTGGGCACCAGGCACGCCGGCCCGGAGCACGGGTGTCACCGAGGTGTCCCGTGCAATTTGCTGGCCAGGCAAACAGCGCCTGACCCCTCCTCGCCGACGGGAGCAGCTCCAGGCAAACCAATGGCATCACTAACAGGGAGGAAACAAACAGATTAATCTTTGAAATCTGATACCCGTTCCAGACACAAGTAGCAACAAACTTAGCGACAGAGCTGTCAAAATATGTTCCACAGCCTCATTGGCAAGAGATCTGGACACATGAAGGAAATTCAGCAAAACCAGATCAGTTGCCAAACCGGGAGGTTCGACAGCGTGTTCGGGAATACATTTAGATCAAAACAGGAACACGTCCAAAGGAGCGAGTGCCTCCATAAATTATTATGGAGTGATTAGAAATAATTAGTCAGTGATTTCAAAATATTACATATATTTTTCAGTGGTATTGAGGGGATGTGTTATATAACGTGGGATTTTGTTTTTACATTGGGTTTTTCAACTTTTTTTCCTCACTGCTCTCCAGCAGTTTTTGGTTTGTTTTTTTTTTTTTTCAAATGGGGGCCACAGATGTGATGCTCCACCGTGCAAACCACTGCAGCTTAAAAGGATATGTTTTCAGGCAACAGGATTCCTTCGGAAAGGTTCTGGTGGAAGGGAAGTGGCAGAGAGAGATTCTCCTTCCTTTCTGGGCCTTGTTGGTGGCCGCTGGTCTGTAGCTGTCGTTCCCGAGTGAGAGGCTGGTCTAAGCGGGGTTACAGAATTTACCTTCCAAAGGCCGTTGCGCCAGCCCCCGATTCTACCGGGTCCCAGAGAAGTTGAGGCCAGCCTCGGCTCACGTGGCCCTCAGAGAGCTCCAGAACCAAAAGGCCCCTGTGGCCCTTTCTGCAGAAGCCCCGTTCTGGGGAGAGCTCCCCAGAGCAGATCTTCCCCAGGCTTCCTGCCATGCATGAGAACTCCCGTCCGGGCAACAGGGGGAGACCTCACGGGCTGGCCCCGGAATCTCCCGCCGGACCTGAAACAGCCGCTCCAAACCAGGGCGGCCTCGACAGTTGGCGATACTTCTTCTAGCCTTGGGATCCTGGAAGACAGAGACGGGAAGGCCTCCTCTCCTCAGTGCAGTGAGAGCCCAGCTCTGCCCCCCTCGCAGAACAGGGAGAAAATTCTGGTCCCTCAAACGTACGGAGCCCCACAAGGCCGCACGGGACTGACGAAAACGTAAGCCCTCTGTACCAGCTCTGCCGACCTCTCCGGCCCGAGTCTGGTTCACCCTTCTCTTGAAGACTTAACATCCAGCTAAGGAGTATTAACTTTTAAGCTGCCGTAAAACCAAGTAATCTTATTTATCAATTTGTTTTAATTACGGAGCACGGCTAAGCATATGTATGAGTTAGCCTAAAAAGCCAGAATGTGCACCTGCTGTGATGACTACTCTCCAAAATGAGACGTGAAGAAAATATTTGAATTCCGTTTCCCTGTTCCAAAGACCCATTTGGAAAAAAAAAAAAGAAAGCAAGCAAGAAAGAAAAGGGGGAAAAAAAAAAAAAGGAAGAAGAGGAAGAAAAAGAAGGAAGAAAAGACAAGACTTCCAACACCGGAGCGGGCCTTTACAGTTACGGCCTTTTACAAGATGATCCTGAGCTATGTTCCCTGTCTCTGAGGAAGGCACCAGCATATAAAATGGTAGTGAATTTGCATTACTTCCAATCCATCATTCTCTGGGTGTTCGGGAAAAACCAGGGGACCCGCTGCAACAAAGCTCAGCCTTCGTGTTGACAGATTCTTATTTAAGTGACTATGAATACAACAATTCCACAAATAATTTGTCAAGTGTGCGGCTGAACTGGCTCTGAACCCTGATACATACCGACTCTCCTCTCGCTACAAAAGCAGCGCGTTTCGGAGTGCGGACACCGCAGAGCAGGCTCGAGGATTTAACAATCCATGCCGCTACATTTCTCTCTTCTCTGTGGTTTAACACAACACAGCAAAACAAACAAACAAAAAGCCCAACAACTTTCAAGGAGGCTTTTTTATTTTTTCCCCCTCCGTGTTGCATTCCCCGGGATGGAGATGCCTCTCAACTCTACACCAGGCACGGTAGATGGAGCGACAACGGGGGTCCCCTTGCAGCCCGCGTTGACGGCCCCGCCCACACAAACCTCTGGCTTCCTTCTTGGCCGCGCTAGTCAAGTCACCTGAAGCTTCCGGTTCCCCGAGCTGCCGGCCAGAAGGGCGCACCACGCGGCCGGGAGGCCGGGCCCCGGAGCGCCCGTGACCGTGACCGCACAGGGCAGCCGGTAGTACTCGGGCGCACGGGCAGACTTGCAAGACGCGTCTGGAAGATGGGGTGACAAGTCTCCTTGAACAAAACGTAAATCCAATCATCTTTGAAGACTGCAATATACACCTAAATGTCTCTTGCAGATGTAATTTAGTATGCATTATTAATTTATTTTTCATAAAGCTCCCCAGCTCCTGAGAGGGTGAGCGAGACCACGGAGCTGCCCGGATGATAAGGCTCGTTTGTCAGCGGAAGGCGGGCACAGGCACACAATTTCCCTTCTTAAGACCCCATCCGGGAAAATGCACAGACTCTTCTTAGGGAAAGAAGCCTCCTGCAAACTAGATTACTCCAGACGTTTTAATAAAGTGCCGACCTCTAATGGGACATGAACGCTCCTGCACCATTTGCAAAGTGAAGACGCAACTTCCAGATGCTGGGCAGCCAGGTATCTGAAGGGATGTCTATGTGTCACTTACACTGAAACTTTTGGCTCCGGGACCCTAATGCCTCTGGAAATAATTAAGAAATAATTAACTGGTCCTAACACAAAATGCTAATTATTTATTGTGTATAAAGCAATTTTAAATAATGCAAAAGCTCGGGCAGTCGGGCTATCATGATTTTCCAGTCATTAACTTAACCAGAATTTGCATTTTGGGACTCTAGCCAGTGACTTACATGCAGCCCTTAAGTCATTTTTCAAACACCCTGTCCTATCTTAATCTATTCATCATTAATCACATTTGGTCACTTTACATAGAGAACACTATTCAGATGAAAGATAAAAGAAATACATTAATAAAACGAAAGCAAGTTGGAATACTTCAAAACATAAGGTAGGGGATGAATATGGTTATCAAAGCAATTTATACCTTGTGCACTTAGTGTTTAAGTGCCACTGGTGGAGCTCTTGCTTATTATTTAAAAGGGGTGGTGAGGAGGAGCTGGGCTTTTATCACATCAGACACCCTTTCGCACTGTTCTGAAATGAGAGCACGCATCTCCGCTGGTCCCGGGAGCAGCTCTGCCTTCTGACGGTCGAGGGCAGGTCGACAGCACCTGCCGGCATCCCAGTCAGGCTGCTGCTGGAGACCGTGGGCCACCCCGAGAACACTCAGAGAGCCGCTCTGAAGGCCCAGTCCGTCCTCACCCGGTGTTGATCACTCCGGTTTCCTTGTGGGGGGGGGTGGTCACAGGGAGGCCACGCCGGGCCCCACTTAGTACCTCTTTGCCCCATCATGCCCAGGCTTCGTCCTCAAGGACGCGGGGTCCAGCCCTCTGCGGGCTCCTGGACACGATGTGCCGTGTCCCCTCCCTGGAGCACAGGCAGAGCAAAATCACGAGCTGGCTTCCCGCACCAACAGAGGCAGAGGGAAGAGTCTTTCAAAGAAAAGCAGAAGAGAGAGGGGGCAGGTGGAGAGGGAAACTCCGTCTGCCCCTCCATTTCTCCCCCTTCCCTGGAAGGGTCACAGGCATCAGGAGCGTGCAACCCGCTCAGCGCATGCCAGCTGGGGCCGGGGCCCTGTCTCCAAGCTTACAGACTTCCCATGTGCCCGTGTTTCTTGGCGAGGGCCACCTTGGGGCACGTACCAGGGCTGAGCCTCCAGGGTCCAATGGGAGATGGTCAGATACGAGGTGTCTTCTTCAAGGATTCCCACCGATTAGATGGCGGTGGGGTACAGGGATCTGGACTGTGGCCGTGCCATGGGCTCTTTGGTGAACCTGGGGTCAAACTGACATCTTCTGAGGAGGACACCTGAGTCCCTGCCCAGCCATACAGCTGGAAGGGGAAATAATACCGCCCCCCCCCCTCCCCCAAGCCAGGTGATGCTAATACTGGGGTCAGCTACGCTTTGGTAGATAAGCATCAAGTTCAGTTTGGAGGCATCATGGGGCCCAAGGAGGACAACATATTCTGTATATTGCTGTGTATACTCAGCCATTTGGACCACTGCAACGAACTAGTATAGACTGGAAGGCTTATAAACAACAGACATGTATCTCTCACACCTCTGGAGACTGGGAAGTTCAAGGTCAAGGTGCTGGCAGATTCAGTGCTTGGTGAGGGCCAGCTTCCTGCTTCATAGATGGCCGTCTTCTCTCTGTGACCTCACAGGGTGGAAGGCGTGAGGGAGCCCTCGGGGGCCCCTTTCACAAGAGACTAATCCCGTTCATGAGGGCTTCACCCCCATGAACCTGAGTATCTCCCAGAGGCCTCACCTCCAGATACGATCACACTGGGGGATGGTTTGGGCGTGAATTTCAGGGGACCTGAGACATTCGGTCGATAGCATTTCGGATACAAGACTGATAGGGCGGACAGGAGTCAGACAGAGAGAACTTTGAAAATCTGGCTAAGGTGCTTCAATTTACTTCGCAAGGAGCAGAAGAAAAATGACAGAGCACAGATGAACCCAGGTGTTTGGTCAACGCACTAAAATGCACTGCTGTGCTGCGGTCTTCAGCAAGGTCCCCGCCGACGTGAAGTAGCTCTGTGAGGTCAGGGACCTCCAATCTGTTTGCTTCCCTCCGGATTTCCAGCACCCACAACCGTGCCTGCCGTAGAGCGGGTCTCCTGTCTACTGCCCGCTCGCAGGACGCTAATCGAAACTAACTCCAGTGGAGTGGTTTTAACGACACCAGGCACATGTGACCGACCCATCCCAAAAGGAATGAATGAATCTGGACATCTCCGCGACACAGAAGGATCTGGGATAAACAGTTTGGACGGCTCTCTGGTGTCTTTGGGCCCTAATCTGTATTATTTTATTCATATCATGTTTCGGGGCTCTCCGATGTGCTGCTAAGTGCTGTGTGAGACGAAGCCAGTGCCCAGACCCTGCCGGAAGGGGTGGGGGAGGCTGTCTGCCAATCACGATGGGGGCTGGCCCAGGGATGTTTCCAGAGTGCCCGAGAGGGATGTCACTGGGGCACAGAGTGCTGTGAGAGACAGCGTTGGCTAGGCAGTGCAATGCTTTTTTCCTATACAGTGCGCTGCCTGAGCTCCCGAACGTGGGACACACCAGCACAGTAGATCTGACTCTTTAAAGACAGCCATTGTTAGATGAGAGGGGAACGGGGGTGGGGGAAAGAGGAGGGACCTGAAAAAATGTGCTGGGTGGGGCCCATGACAGGGCAAGACAGGCAGGCTCTCTCCAGGGTCTAGCCTTTGGTGACCAGCGTGTGCGGGTCACCACACATCCTCGGCTCCTTGGAGGCGCCATGAGGCCAACGCCCTATGCTCCAACCCTTGCCTGGACACCAGCACGGCTGCACTGGGAGCGAGCTGGTGAGCAGAGCACCCAGAACGCCACCCGAACAAAGGAGCAAAGACACAGAGGAATGAGAGATCTACTTCCAGGGCCCGTCCCTTTCTCTCTGACCTGCCATGCCACCAACAGGAAATCCAGAAGCAACACTATCCCGTCCTTGATTTCGGAAGGGGTGGGATTCCCAAGGCGGCCGCACAATCACAGCCAGGACGGGTGCTGTCCTCTGCAAGTTTGCTCCCGTCCTTCGCCAGTTTGGATGCAGGTCAGATCAGAGAATCACAGGGTAATGTGATGGGTGGCCTTTCAAGCAGCTTCTCAAGGGTTTTTTGTGGTTTTTTTTTTTTTTTACTGTTGTTTTTTTTTTTTTCCCCCCATGAAACAAAACTCCGGCCAAAAGAAACTGGTTTCTGAAGTCCCAGTCAAAAAGTAGTAATGTTCCAGCCACACATTAATGATTCCAAAATTCTCCATTATGAACAATATTTATCAAAAACAGCCCACTATCAGATGAAAGATGCGCCTTATCTTTTCTTGTCAACTAAAACATTATTCACTGAAAGTTTCTTTCATATCTGTTTCAGGGGCTTCAGTGTCATTTTAAATTGCAAATCAATCATTGCTCTCGTAGCCCTCGTTCTGCAGGGGAGATTAACGCTCTGGCTAAAATTGTTTACAAAGCCATTTGTAAACCTTCTGCGGATGCAGATGAGGAAAGTTTACCAGTTTAACATTGTTGATCCCAGAGAAAGCCTTAAGCAATGACTTCAGAGGGCAAAAAAATTTGTTCATTTATCATTATTGTCATGGGCTTTCGCAAATGATAACAATTTATCTTCATCCTATTTTTAGACAATGAGCCACAATAGAGTCCAGAAAGCCATTTTGCCAGATGGGAGAAGGTGCTTTCATTGCAAAATGTTGTCTTTTCTTTCCCTGCCCTATAAAATTGGCTTAAGTGAGAAACCAAGGATATGTTTTAATGTCAGGATTCCCAGAAGACCTAATGACACACAATAAAGGCATTGCCAGCCCCAGAAAGGATGTGGTTCAAGTGCATTGAATACTATTTTCAATCCAAAACAGCGACTTCGGGGATGCAAGCTTGGTAAAAGCTGGGAAGATAGTTATGGATTTTAGCACGCTTTCATTCCTTATTAATATTCCCCCTTTTTAAATGAAACACTGGAATAGGAGGCCCAATTACTTCTCATTAAGATGAATAAAAATGTTGGAATAAGCCGGACATAAAATAAACATTTAAAGTGATAGATGGTTAATTCCACCGAGCTCTGAACTACTAATCAGGAAGAGTCTATGGGAGAAAAGATAAGGAAATCCAGTTTTCATTAGAAACGTTCCAGATTCTGGCAAATTTCATCAGGCTGCTTGCTTGTGTGCTTGCCTCAGCCGGTTTGGGGCAGCAACCTCAGGAGGAGGGGTGTGCTCTTGATTTGGGGGCTCTGACACCCCAGGGCTCAGTGAACCAACCCTTTCCCAGACAGCCCCCAACCACCCTGCCCGGTCCAATAGTCCGGTTCCCTCGGCCCCCCTCGGTTCTGTAAGTCTATCCGTGATCATCGTTTTATGGTTAGTACATCTTTCACACAAAGGGCTCTTTCACCTGTTTCTCCTCTGTTGAGGACAAATAAACAGGTAAGCCGAGCAAAGATCTCGCAGTAAAACATCAGTACAGATGTCATAATACGTGGTCCTTTTTGGCTTGGGTCCAGGTGTAGGGGGAACACACAACTTCGTATTCTGGAAGCCTCCATCATTGAGCGGCCATGTCTCAGCCAAGGGTACTGTTGGCGCACGGAGCACGTGTTGGAGAAATGAGAGCGTTCCGGAGCATTAATCGGTCTGAAGACACGTGGCATGTTCTGGAACAGCCCGCAGGTGCGCACGGGCACGTGGGTGCGGGCACGCACGCACACACGCACGCACGCACGCACATCTTGGAGTCGCAGGGGCCAAAGCGCTCCGCCTGGGGAGCCAGGAGAGGCTGGTGGCCCAGGTCGGGGTGTCGGGGCGCGCCCCGGGCTTTCGGGCGAGGCTGTCGCCGGCCCCGCTCCGCACAGGGCACAGGGCGGCCGCGGCTGCAAGGAGCTGACAGCCTGCCGTGACTGTTGCCTGCTTTAATTTAGCAAACCGGGTAATGGCCCCGTTTCTGCTTCTGTTCCTGCTGTCTGAATTGCAGACCTTACCTGACAGAAAGCTGCTTCTTCACCAGCCGTTTTCTTAAAAGCAGACAAAGAGACACCTCTGCCGTGTGATCTCCGTGCTGCTTCCGCACCGCGAAGCCTAATCACAGCCCCTCTGCGCCACCCGCAGCGCTCACCCTGCCCCTGCCCTCCCTCGGCGTGCTCCCGGCCCCCGGGTGCTCCCGGCCTCCCTTCCAGCCGCAGTCCCCCACCTCCCCGAAGTTCTCAGATGGCCCCAACCCCAGCCTCTCCCCCCCCCCCCCCCCCCCCCCCCCCCCCCCCCCCCCCCCCCCCCCCCCCCCCCCCCCCCCCCCCCCCCCCCCCCCCGTCCAAGCTCCCCGCCGCCTGGCTTTTAGTCCAGTCTGAAGGGGGACAGCTTCATTTCCCAGTCTTGTGTCTTTTTCTCTATTGTTTTGGTCAGTGGGAAAGGATTTATGGACTGGGCATTTTATCGCTCAATCACTTTAAGACCGCGTAGAACAAGACATAATCCTATACGTAAATTACCTTTTTCCTTCTTTTTGCTTTTTATTTTTAATTGTGGTAAAAGGCAACTAGCGTAAAATTTGCCATCTTAACCATTTTAAAGTGTGCCAATCTTCAGACCTCTTTTCAGGTACAAAACAAACTCCATATCCCTTAAACAACTTTTCATTCCCTTCCCCCCCAGCACTGGGCAACCTAATCATGGCCCTTTTGGATGCAGTGGCCAATGTCCTCGTCCTTCTGTGTTTCCTGTCATCCCTGGGCTCTCCCTCCGTTCAGGCCACCGGGGGCCCGTTGCATCCGGGATGAGATGGCTAACAGAAACCAGAGAAGAAGAATTCTCTTATGACTTGCAGTCTTGAAAGTCTAAGCCTGGAGGAGAAGAGAACAAGAACGAACGCCCCAAGGCATGAACAGTAGATGGGGAAGAATACAGGATTAATCAGAGCCAGGCTTCCTGCCCCAGAGGAAACGCATGTTCCAGAAGAGAGAAGGTGGAGAGGAGGGGTGCCGGCAGATCCCCGCGAAGGATCCTGATCCTCGGCCAACCGGGGGGCTAAGCCCCAGCGAGATGAGAACACCTACGGGCACCCTGGACAGGGCTGGCTGGCCACCTGGCCATGACCAGCACCGGACAGAGAGATGGCCACGGGGCGCCACACCCACCTCCATCCAAAGATACCTTGTCACGCCAAAGGAGTCTAGGGAAACCTGGACCCGAACTTGGCTAACATTGTTCTCACACCTGACAAAATGAGGGCTTGCGTTAGGCATTAAGTCGAGTATAGGAAAAGAAATTTGTTGTTTCTCTTGCCTATCGTTCCACACGTCTCCTGCTCTGCCAGGAACCAGACCTCCCACTGCCCTAACCCCCCCCCACCCACTGCCTTGCTCAGACTTCACGCCTGAGGACTGACCCAGCAAATCCCTTCACTTATTAATGGCAATACATAATAATTAATATCAACAAATAGCAAGCAAATGATTATTGAGCACGCACTGTGTACCAGCCATCGTGGTAGGTGGTCAGGGTTCAATGAGGCGGGCACAAATCCCTGTCCTCAGGGGTCTTATATTCTAAGGGAAGAAGACAGATCATTAAGGAGGTAAATGAGTCCTGGTAGAAGGGAAGGGTGTCACTCAAAGGTTCATTCCTTGGGCCCCCTGCGTTCTTTTTTTTTTAAATATTTTTTGATGTTTATTTATTTTTGAGAAACAGAGCATGAGCAGGGGAGGGGCAGAGAGAAGGAGACACAGAGTCCGAAGCAGGCTCCAGGCTCTGAGCTGTCAGCACAGAGCCCGACACGGGGCTCGAACCCACAAACCGCGAGATCGTGGCCTGAGCCGAAGTTGGATGCTTAACCAGCTGAGCCACCCAGGCGCCCGGGGCCACCTGCTTTCAACAGGAATTTTATGTGTGCCCGGCACCACCCCGCCACGACCCCACGGGAGGATTTAGAGCCCAAGCATCCTGGTGACAATAGGTATCCGAGGCCATTTCTTAAAATGAAGGAGGTCAACCTGAGAGGAATGTGGTAAGCGGAGGCCTGCACTCACCCTCGTAAACCAGGTTTGTGGATTCCCTCTTCCTACTTCCTTAACCGGAGAATTTGAAACTGTGTCAAATGAACTATATGGCCGATCATTCAACAACACTCACTGTCAAGTCATACCTGGATGCCCTTTACCCGCCACTGGCCCACCCCCCCACTGCACGCGGGCTGGTCCCCCAGGATCCTCTCGCTTTCTCCTGTCGTACAGCCAAGATCGTGTTTGTGCAGCCTGCCTGCTTCCAGGGAATGTGATACCTTCCCCGCTCCGATCTGGGGGCTAATCTGCCCTAAAGTAATCTGGCTCTAAGCCAGTCAGAGTCCTGCTGTCCACCACTTGGCCACAGGGATGCTGTTCACGGCAGGTCCGTGACCCGAGCTGTCCAATCGGAGGGAAGCTCTGGGACATGCCCTTCTCTGCTGGTCACGGATGAGGAGCCGGAGGCCTGGCGTCGCCGGCAGTCATGTCAGAACCACGGACGCCGGGGTGGAGTGCTCACGGCTTTCCGGTACAGGGGTCCCCGCTCCTGTCTGCGGGCGTGCAGTCCAGACCCCCAGTGGATGTCCGAAACCGCAGATAGAACTGAATCCTACACAGCCTGGTTTCCCCTGAACATACAGATGTATGGTAGCGTTTCATTTATAAATCATGCACCATACGAGAGGAACAAAACTACCTAATAACAAAAGCGCACACTAGAACAATGATACCAATAGTTTGTCATAGGAGTCGGGTGAACGCGGCCTCTTTCTCTCTCAAAATATCTTCATTGTCCTGTACTCACCCTTCTTTTCACAGTGATGATGGGAGATGATCAAATGCCCACGTGGCGACATGAAGTGAGGTGAATGGCGTAGGCGTTGTGACGGGGAAGCCAGCCGCCATGTGGTGAGGAGGCCCCTGTGGGGAAGAACTGAGGCCTCCTCCTGCCACCAGGAATCAGCACAGCCGGCCCGCCAAGTAAATGAGCCATCGTGGACGCATATCTGCCTGGCCCAGGCAAGCTTTCAGAAGGCTCGAGAACCACCGGACATCGTCAGGGCAACTCAGTGGAGATTCTGAGCCAGAACTGCCCAGCTAAACCGCCTCCAAATTCCTAACCCACCGTAATTGTGAGGTTAAAAAAATATTGTTGTTGTTGTAAGTCGCTAAGTTTTTAGGTAATCTGTTACATCGTGATAGAAAACTAATACAGGAGCCCATGTCAAGACAAAATCATCAAGCTGCTGGATCAACCCTCACCTGAAGCTAAGATTTTTCAGTGAAGGGAGTCCAACAGAGTCTCTTTATTATTTCAATACCCTTTGAGTTGGATTTTCTGCTATTTTCTATTAAAAACATATTGGCAGATACATTCCCAATTCTCCCTCCCAGGCTCAGACTTCTAAAGGGAACTAGAAAATGTGGATTAACTGACTCCATTTAACTTCCGCTCAAGAATCTTCATTCCAGCTACTCCCGCTTCTAACTGTGGCATTAATGTTAATGGAAGCAGATGCTGTGGCAATCTCCATGCAGAGAATTCATTCTCTTGCTTAAGGATGTAATAAATGGAGATGGAAAGGTAGTTCACACCTGCATATATAAAGAGTCTATAGGTAATAACCCTTAAATGCAGCATCACTGTAGATACTGGCTGTTATTTGCCTGTCCGAAGCAGCCAAAGAGAAGGCGCGAGGGGAGATGTTAATTCCAAGTTGACAGTGGGCCTCTTAGCATTCTTGAAACAAAAACAAGAAACAAGAGACTTGTATAGTGATTGCAGTGCTTTGATGGCTGAAAACACGGGTGTGGCCTTTCTGTTCCCTTTGGAAGTAGCTGGTTGCAATTCACAAAAAAGAGAGCAGGTCTTTCTCTCAAAGGAAGGAGAGAAAAACACAACTGTGTGTGTGCGAGGGGGTGTGGGTGACTAAGTGGAAAGAGTACAATAAGAAAACGTAACTCATTCTGGCTGACAATGCTCAGAATGATCTGGAAGGAATAAGGTTGACAGTGGGTTCTGAAAGGCAAGAAATCAAAGTTAAAAGGAGGCATTGGATGAAATACATTTCCAGGATCCCTTGGCATTCTCCCTCCTCTGAACAAAATGAACGTTGGCCAGTAACAGTTGTCCATCGTGTGTAAATTGTGGATATTGATTTACTGCATGGACATGATCATGTGACATCTACAGATCTATGGTCTGTGAAGGCCTGGTAAGAATTACCAGTAAATTACATCTTTATTAGTGCTCTTATGCCCACTTCTGCATTGGCTCTTTATTCAGGAAAACACTTTGAAATTCACTTCTCCGCATTTCATCCTGGAAATTCATCACATTATTCCTCGTTGCGTGTTCCAAAGAAACTTTCTTGCAGGGAGGGACGGAGTTAATGTTTGGCTTTGGAGCCATAAGAACTCGATATGGACCTCGCCGTAGACCCGCCAGCTAGTGATCGAGTCTGTCCAAACATCAGTATTTTCATCGCTAATGTTAATTATTTTGTGTGTGGTAATAAAAATAACACGGGCTCCTATAAAACTTTTTATGTTTCAGACCTGGTCTCAGCATTTTCTTTTTCTTAACCCATTTAATCACATCACCTCCTGTAATCTCTTATCCCAAAGCTTGGCACACAATAGACACTGCAGTGGCAATTTTTCCTTTCATTTGGAAATGAAAGATTAAAAAGCATAATTAATAGAGTGTAGAATGATCTATTGCAACATTTCTCACACATCTAGGTGACATGAATCTAAAAAAAATATTTTTATCTTTTCACTCTGACCAATTTCCTTAGAGCACACACACACGCACACATGCACACACACACACACACACAGTGAAAGAGCATGATTTCTAAAAATCAATGTATCATTGCCTTTTCTATAACATCCATTTCTATCCAGCCCACCTGGATCACTGGGGACATCAGAGGGACACCATACTTCAAAGACAAATGCCATCTTAATTGGACAGGTCTCTTTTTAACATTTACCATTTCCTGTTGGGTCCAGCTCAAAGCAGTCAATATATATATATATATATATATATATATATATATATATATTTATAAACAGGGGAAGAAAACAAATGCCTTCCAAAATCCAAATCTCCAAATTACTGGCGTGTGTCTGGTGACGGAGGCAGGCACAGGGCTGAGGGCTGTGTCCGCATGGTACCACGTGAGCCAGTACGAATAACCCAGTGCAGGGATACTCGACCACAAGCTCATACCATCACCCACAGTGGCAAAGCCCCAAATTGCTGGGGTTGACCCAGGTCTGCCCACTATGCCCAAGTTCTCAGTTAAGACACGAAGAGATGTCTTGCTCCTGCTCCACCTGACTTAGCTGATGCAAAACCACTGAGGCAATGCAATGGAATATGCTGTCTTAACTTTAAATTCAGACCCATCCACCAAAGCAATGTGGTGAACCCTCCGCAGAGAGGCCATGACTCAAGAGGCTGCATCAGAGAGACCTGGGTTCAAACATCAACTCTAGCAGCTGCTGGCAGCGTGAATTCACTTCTCTGAGCCTGTTTTCTTGTTAGGACTACACAAGGCAATATTTATATACTCCCTGCAACATAGCAAGCTCTCAATAAATGGCAGGAGCAATAAAATAATAATGATCCTTGCCTTTCATTCCTTACCTCTTTCCCTAAGCTCCAAATTTATACAGAAGACTAACTACTCAATGTCTCCACATGGGTGCCCCATGGGCCCGCAGAACTCAACAGGATAAATCAGACTTACCATCTATTCCTTCAACTTGCACAGACTGGAAACCCCGGGCCACCACCACACCTTCCCCTCACTCTCGGTTCACACTGACTCCGTGACTCAGTCAAGGTGCTCACTGGACTTTGGGCTTGAGCTTTGCTTCACAGGTCGGATTTTCCTCCTCCTGGAAATCTACAAAAGCAAGACGGGAAACAAACAAACAAAAACACGCTCATAAATTTTCAGGGAAATTCAAAGACCAATGTAATGCAAAGCTCTGAATAGGCGCTGTCGGCGTGGAGCCCAATGCAGGGGCTTGAACTCACGAACCGTGAGATCATGACGTGAGAGGAAGTTGGGTGCTTAAGCAACTGAGCCACCCAGGCGCCCCTGAAAATCTTTTTAATAGATCAGCCGAGCCCATTTATATTTGATCTGACACATATTTGGTCTTAGAAATGCCATCGTGTATCAGATTTTTGTTTTGTCTGTTCCTTAAAGTCCGTTCTCTACTTTGTGCTCTATTTTGTTTGCTTCGGGTCCCCTGATATTTAAGAGGGTTTATGTTTTGTTCTAGTCATAACTCTTATAATCATAACTTTATAAGACACCTTTAGCTCTTATTTCTTTAGACACTGTCTCATTTTCTATCATCGTTAATGATACAATTAGCATATTTCCTTTTCCTTCTCTTCTCTTCCTTTGGTTTTCACCACCCAATTTTAGTTTGTAATATTATGTTAGTATATTCCTCGGTGCTTGGACAGATGCACGTGATTTTATCACCAGATTTATTACTTTTGAATGATAACCTTTAACACCGACCCAGTACATGTGAGACAAGTGTTTCTTCTTTGTGATCTTTCCCCAGAGATGTGATTGCTTCCCATTTTTTTTTAAAGTTACAACAAAATGTTTGGTCACAGACTTTACCTGCTCTGTGAAAGCATGACTGCCCGTGAGAGTTTTTCATTTTGTTACATTTTGTTTCCCTTTTCCAATTTTTCCCCTGTTATTACTCCTAATTGGGTGTGTTCAAGTTTCCTCTATCAGGTATTATCATAAGTTCCAGGGAAGGATAGCAAGGGCAGGATGGGGTAGGTAACTTTCCAGATTTCACAGGCCAAACATTTTCCCTTCCGTGATGCCTCAGAGACAGGCTGCTTCCCGCAGCTATGGCTCCCCCTGCCACTCTGTCCCAACCAGGCTAACTACGCCCCTGGAACAAGCCTCGTTTGTTCTCTTTCCTATATCCGTTGTCAAAACCAGGGATAGCCTTGCCCTTCAGGTTGAGTCTTTGTCCTCGGATAAATGTCTTTTTCTTGGTGTTTTCTGAGCTATACCATCACTGAATCCTCCAGCCACTCACTGAACTTCTTTTCACTGCCTCTTATGTGGCTTCTGCTCAACCACATGGCAGAGGCCATCCCATTAATATCTGAGAAGGCAGGATTCAGAATAAAAGCAGAAAATGGGACATGGAGGGGCGCCCGCGTGGCTCAGTGGGTTGAGCGTCCGACTTCAGCTCAGGTCATGATCTCTCGGTCCATGAGTTCGAGCCCCACATCGGGCTCTGTGCTGTCAGTTCGGAGCCTGGAGCTGGCTTCAGGTTCTGTGTCTCCGTCTCTCTCTGCCCCTCCCCCACTCACGCTCTGTCTCTCTCTATCAAAAAATGAATAAACGTTAAAAAAAATTATAAAATGGGACGTAGAAGGTCACTTTATAACAGTAAAGGGAAAACCCACAGTGCCGATGTAAACCGCTCTGAGCACCCATGCATCAGATGACACAGCGGATGTTAATGAAGCAGACATTACAGGAGACACACAAGAATCCACGGTGACACCAGCAGCAGGGGACAATTCAAATTCCACGACAAACCAAGTGGGTGAAAACTTAGGATATAGCCGCCCCAGATAACGTAATTAATAACACAGGCTGTACTGAGTCATACAGATTACACACCTTGACAATGGATCATTTATTTTCTTTTCAAATGCCCACAAAATATTAATGAAAGAATTGATCACATTCTAGACCACAAAGGAACCCTGATAAATTCTCAAAAAGCAGAAACAACATAGACAATATTCTCTGATCACAGTGTCGTAAAAAATGGAAGCAAATTAAAAAACCAGCAAGTAAAAATTCCTTTCCATCTGAAAATTAAAACTTAAAAAAATGTTAAAAACCATGCTTAGCCATACTCTGGGGCCAAAGAAAAAAAACCCAGCCCCCAAATTAAGACTTTCCAAAAAACAATAGTGGAAACTGTGTATCAGAATCTATGGATGCCCTAAAAAGCACTCAGAGACAAGTCATAAACTCAGAAACCCAGGTCAATACAAAAATAAAGAATGCAAACAAATAAATTAAAGACCTGACTAAAAATGTTAGAAATAAAACAAAGGGTAGAAGCAAAGACCTAATCAAGAAAAAGAAACAAAAATTAGTATGTTAGAACATTAGAGGGGCACCTGGGTGGCTCTGTTGGTTAATCATCTGGCTCTTGATTTGGCTCAGGTCATGATCTCATGGTTCGATCTCATGGGTTGGAACCCCATGTTGGGCTCTACGCTCATAGCACAAAGCCTGCTTGGGATTCTCTCTCTCCTTCTCTCTCCCTCTGCCCCTCCCTCATTCATGCTCTCTCTCTCTCTCTCTCTCTCTCTCTCTCTCGATAAATAAATAAACTTTAAAATAAAAGAACATTAGAAACCCATAAATAAATCCACAAGCAGTGTCTTCAGGAGAGGGTGAACAAGAAGTTAGATAGTCCAATAACCTAATCACAAGAGAGAAAGAAGAAAATATGAGAATATAAAGAAACAGACAGAAAATGTAAATAGGCCAATTTCTATTGAAAAAAATCATTAAAAATTGCCTAAAATCTTTTGATAAAAATCGAGCCGAAAAAGTTCTAGCCCTGGGGAAATTTTATCATATTAAAAAAAAAAAAATCAGGGGCGCCTGGGTGGCTCAGTCAGTTGAGCATCCGACTTCGGCTCAGGTCATGATCTCACAGCTCGTGAGTTCGAGCCCCGCGTCAGGCTCTGTACCGACAGCTTGGAGCCTGGAGGCTGCTTCTGCTTCTGTGTCTCCTTCTCTCTCTGCCCCTAACCCACTCTCATTCTGTCTCTGTCTCTGCCTCTGTCAAAAATAAGTAAACATTAAAAAAAAATTTTTTTTTTAAATCAAATCCAATAATGTTTAAACTGTACTAGGGTAAGTAAAAAGAACACAAATGTCCCCAAAATCTTTTACTGAAGCAAATACAACGTGACACCTAATCTGGTAGAGATTGGGGGGAAAATCAAAACAACATCCCCCCCCCAAAAAAAGAGCCATAGCCTAACCTTATTATGCAGATTGGTTCAAAAATCAGATAGTAAATATTAGTAAATAGCATCCATTAAGCCGTTAAACAATAGTATACTTTAAAGGTAGATTTTACTTCAGGAACTTAAGAACAGCAAATTAATAAGAAATCCATTAAATAAGTCATCACATTACTAGATGTCAGAAGAAAAATCATACGACCGTCTCAGACACCAAGAAAAAAAGGTGCAAAAAAACTAACAAGCTTTGATGAAAATATAACACAAGCTCAATCTAATATGACTAATGTATAAGATATAGTTTGCAAGGAATGTATAAGAAGAAAACAATGACCACGTTGAAAATGGAGGCCAAGAGAGCTCACAGAAAAAGAAATATAGATGGTTAAACATAGGAAAAGAAGTTCGACTTCACCTTAATGAGAGATCCCCAAATTAAAGCTGTCTTGAGATGCCATTTACACCTATCGGACTGGCAAAAATCCAAAAGGTGGAGAACACTTTGTCCATGAGGCTGTGAGGAGACAGGCATCGCACGTTGTTGGTGGGAATACGAATTGGTATAACCCCGGTGGAGGGCAGATCAGCACCATCTATCAAAATTACGTATGTATATACCCTCTGACCCATCAATTATACTTTGGGGACTTTATCCTCCAGCTACATGTACACACGTGTGAAATGATGTGTGTACAAGGCTATTCATTAGCATTGCTTGTAGGAGCAAAAATGGCAAGCACCCTGTCTTCCTGTAGGGAACTGGTTAAGTAAATTATGGTACATCCATACGATAGAACACCATGAGGTTGTCAAGACGTAGTGATGCCTTCTATATATAGGTGGATACAGACAGGGTGCCAATATATATCATTAAGGAAAACAGTGGTAACAAAATCACAAGGTGCCTTTTGTGTAAATATATATATATATATATAATATATAATTTAAATTTATAATTTAAATATATAATTTAAATATATATATAAATGTATATATAAATATATAAAATATATATGTACATATATAATATATTATATTAAATATATATACATGGGGCGCCTGGGTGGCGCAGTCTGTTGGGCGCCGACTTCAGCTCAGGTCACGATCTCGCGGTCCGTGAGTTCAAGCCCCGCGTTGGGCTCTGGGCTGATGGCTCGGAGCCTGGAGCCTGCTTCCGATTCTGTGTCTCCCTCTCTCTCTGCCCCTCCCCCGTTCATGCTCTGTCTCTCTCTGTCTCAAAAATAAATAAAAAACGTTTAAAAAATTTTAAATATATATACATATATATCTTATGTGTGTGTGTATCTTATGTGTGTGTGTGTGTGTATATATATATATATGTGTGTATCTTATGTGTGTGTGTGTCTCTCTCTCTCTCTCTCTCTCTATATATATATATATAGACACACACACATAAATAAAATATATATATTTGTCCTAGGTTGTAGGCAATTCCCTACGGGTCTAGGAAAAAGTCCTTCAAATGTTGGCCCCAGTCTATTTTTCCAGGTTGATCAACCCCTTATTCCCTCCAACACACGTACCACTCTGACCGCGAAATTTTTAGTTTAGTTACCCTGAGCCGCTCAACCGTCTCTGGTCATCTTTGTGCGTGTACTGCTTCCCCTGCCTGAAGTACCAAGATGCCCCCTATCTGCCAGATGAGCTAGCTACTCATCCTTCCAGAAGAGCCAGGTCCAATGATGCCCCTGCACTAGGGAGAGAGAGAGTGTTTCCCTTCTGTGGGGTTACATGCGTACCTTGCTTTGTCAGATTGTATTGAAATTCCTGGCACAGATACATCATTCCCTAAGAAGACTATGCGAAGTTCCGAGGCAGCAAGCGTGTATTATACTGTCTTGCACCCCTATGACTTATCTGGCCCAGATCGTGCACACGTGGCGAATGGTGGGCATAAACAACCCACCCGTTCAGCAACAGATGAACAGGTTAACAGACTGTGGTATATAATACAATAGCACATTATTCGGCCTTAAAGAAAGGCAATTCTGATACACGCTACAACATGAATGAACCTTGAAGACGTTGTGTTAACTAAAACAAGCCGGACATGAAAGGACAAGTATTGAAAACAGACACCGGAATCATATAAATTTTCTAGGACAAATATTGGAAATGTATACGATCTTTGCCAAATGGTCAAATTCATAAAGATAAAAAGTTAAAATGCTGGTTGCCCGGAGCTGGGGAGGGGCAGAGGAGGGGAGCTGTGATTTAATGGGTTCAGAGCTTCAGTTTGGAAAGACGAAGAGGTTCCAGTGACGGTTGGTGGTGATGGTTACACAACAGGATGAATGTACTCAACGCCACCCAACGGTATACCTAAAAAGAGCTAAAATGGCAAATTTTGTGTTGTGTGTATCTTACCACAATACAAAAGTATGCCTTGACTGGGAGCGTGGGGATCCAAGGAATCCTTAAGATAGAAAGTCTCTGTCCTCAAGAACACTTTCATATCCTAGTCTTGAAGATGGTAAATGTTGTACATTGTGTGCCTGCTCATCTGTCAAAGTCAATTCTATCCTTACCAAGCTTTCTCTTGGGACTTAACTGAAAGCTGTAAATGAATGGTCACTAAGACCTTGGTAAATAGGCTACGCCAGCCATTTGTCGATAAGTATCGATGACCCACGAGGTGGCAGACACCAGGTGCCGGGGATGCAGAAGTGAGCGAGACGGGTGTCTTTTCCTCACCTCAGGGAGATTACCACACAACACTGAATCCACCGATTCAGTGAAACACATTGAAGATCCTTCACCTGCGGTTCCTTCCAGTCTACAGGGTCACCCTCTCACTGGCCCCCTGTCCTCGTCTCTACAGCCTGTGGTAGTTTTCACTTGGGGTCCTGCTAACGTTCCACAGGAGGGGACCAATTCCCTTAAGTAAACAAAGCACAAAGAGTTTATGAAATACCTGTCTGGGTAGAAAAGCACTGCTCATTTTTATGTTTTATTTTCAAGTTGGTTATTGCTGGGGTAGAGAAGTGCTATTGATTTTCGTATGTTGATCTTGAGTCTAGCAATCTTGCTGAAACTCTATTATTAGTTCTAATAGCGTGTGTGTGGATTCCTTTGGTTATTCTGGGTAGATGATCATATCATTTGCAGATATTGTCCATTTTATCTCTTTCCTCCCAATCCTCACAACTCCGATTTCTTTCTGTTCCTTCGTAACATTGGTCGTGACCTTTTAAATAAAATGTCTAAAAACAAACACCACAAGGCAGCAAAAAAAAAGGGGGGGGGATTGATTTTATTATATTGAAATAAAAGATTTTGCTCAAAGAAACCACGAGCAAAGTTCCTAAGCAATAGAAAAGAAGATATTTGCAATATCTAAAACAAGAGGTTACTATTTCTAGAATACGTAAGGAATTTCTGCATACCAACAAGGAGAAAATGTCAAGCCACTGGAAAAATGGCCAAAGGATATGAACGGTAATTTATAGATGAGAAAACTGAAAAGCTAACAAGCACGTTGAAGAGATACTTCCAATCATTAATAATCAGAGAAATGTAAATTAAAACAACAATGAGATACCACTTTATATATATATTAGAGCGACTCAGAAAAGCTGGATAATGCCAAACATCGGAGGCGATGTGGGGCTAAAAGAACATAATACAGTGTTTGACTTAATATGAGCGGTAACAGGCAGCTGTTAGTCAAGTTTGATAGATACGTCTGCTACAAGGCATGTATCTGAATTCCCACACGTGTCCATAAGTGGCATTGTACAAGTTCACGGAAGCCTCGTCTGAGATGTTGAGGAGTTGGAGACAGTTGGGTTGTCCACCATGGGCTGAGTGCCACAGAATCCCACACGGCAACTGGACGGAACAGCACAGATGTGCACATAGCAACATGGATGGGTCTCGAGAACATGGTGCTGAGTGAGAGAAATCAAAACAATCCATGATGTCTCAGCCAATGCCATTTACAAAAAATTAAGTTGCATGCATACAAACGAAGACTACACATTCATGGGGGTAAGGAATGGGGAAAGTGAACGAATAAATAGAAAAGGACCCGGCCCTTGCACAGAACGATGGTATCAGAGCTCCATGATGGAAGGGAGAGATTCATTGTTTTTTAAGAAAAATAAATAGGGGCGCCTGGGTGGCGCAGTCGGTTAAGCGTCCGACTTCGCCTCAGGTCACGATCTCGCGGTCCGGGAGTTCGAGCCCCGCGTCGGGCTCTGGGCTGATGGCTCGGAGCCTGGAGCCTGCTTCCGATTCTGTGTCTCCCTCCCTCTCTGCCCCTCCCCCGTTCATGCTCTGTCTCTCTCTGTCCCAAAAATAAATAAACGTTGAAAAAAAAATTAAAAAGAAAAAGAAAAAGAAAAAGAAAAAGAAATAAAGGGGCACCTGGGTTGCTCAGTCAGTTAAGCTCCTGACTCTTTCTTTCCGCTCAGGTCATGATCTCAGGATTCTTGGGATCAAGCCCCGAGTCAGGCTCTGCACTGACAGCACAGAACCTGCTTGGGACTCTCTCTCTCTTCCTCTTTCTCTCTCTCTCTCTCTCTGCCCCTCCCCCTCTTGTTCTCTCTCTCTCTCTCAAAATAAATAAATAAACTTAAAAAAAAAATAAAAAGAAATAGAAGCAACGCTGAGAGACCAAGAGAAATAAAGGTGGTGAAAGTGTGTTGGCAGGGAGTGGGATTGGGGTCGGGGGCCAGTCATGAATTCAGAATGGGGGCTGCCTAAACCCAAGGGGAAGCATGGAGTGACCAGTGTCCTAAGCAAGGGTGGTTCTCATGCTCGGTGATTTCCAGGCAAGTCCCAGGGGGATCAAAGTGAGTTTGAGATGAATATGTTTGGTGCCCAGAGTGAAGTGATAAGGTTTTATATGAGGACGACGGCTCAGGCCCTGAGGGGTAGCACTGCCTTCCCCACCCCATGTGACCATGTGACCGTCCGGAGGGAGGCGGGGCGCAGAGGTCAGGGCTCTGCAAGGTAGATGCTTGGCACACTTCTGCCGACAGCACTGGGTCTCTGACACCAGAAGAGAAACAAGTTGAGGAACAAGTCACTTGTACAGATAGTGCTGAAACCGTTATTCATAAATACACCTTCGTGAGAACTGAGAAGACAAAGTCTAAATGCAAAAGTTCAGAAAGCATCCCCGAATCCAAACCCACTCACAAGCGCTACATGGAAGGCACACCTGTTTTAGATGTCATAGGCCCACGGCCGTCACCCTTGAGCAGCAGCCACCAAGCTTTCAAAGAGCACGAGAACGAATCAGCATGGTTTCCCTGGGCCTCCAGGGTGGGGAGAGCTGGTCTCCCAGCGTCTCCTGATTCCTACAGTTCTCCAGAAGGATGTCACTTCGGTGGTCCCTGAGACGCCCCTGGGCAACCACCACAGCTGCAAAAGTGAATCAATGAAAAATCGGTCTTGAAAACTAGCCCTACCATGCATTTGCAACAAGCGTGTGCAGCTGAGAAACCTGGTCCGCTTTGTGACTTTTCTGATCATCTAAAGTAATCCTCTGGGAGTCACACGCCCCTGATATGTGACACCTATCCCTAGCCCTCCCATCCCCTGCTTTCCCGGTCTCTGTGCATTGCACGCCGCTCAGGGTCCCTGAATATCAAACACCCCATACACCAATGTGACGATTAGCAAGACGTGGCCCCAGTGTCCTGAAAGACATGGTGACATCTCTGAAATGCCAAACTCGCACCCAAGGCTTGGCTTTGACTCCCCAAAAATTAAGGTCACCATGTGCCTGGGCATCAAATCAGAGAGAACTGTCAACTCCTTCAACTTGTCAGTTTCAGTGGTACTGAAATTTCTTTCTTAAAACAGTATCCAATTTCGAGTATAAAGGAAGAGAACGTATAATACAGATGTTTCATGGAGTTTGAAGTACTAAGAGTCTAAAACTATCACTTTTACTTTATCAGCCACCTCTGAAGACTTCAAAGCATTTTTTGTGTGTGTGTGAGCATGTTAACACAAAATTTCACAGCAGCAGACTGGGCAGACCTTGTCCTGGCTTTACAGAAAGAAATGGATGAACCACCAAAGGTCTGCTGAATGAGCCTCTTTCCACCACATGTCATGGCCTAAATAAACCTAAAGGTCAGGACCACACTTTTAAAGCCATGCCCCTGGGGCGCCTGGGTGGTTCAGTTGGTTGAGGGCCTGACTTTGGCTCAGGTCACGATCTCATGGTTCCCGAGTTTGAGCCCCGCCTCGGGCTCTCTGCTGTCAGTGCAGAGCCAGCTTCAGATCCTGTCTCCCTCTCTCTCTGCCCCTCCCTCACTTGTGCTCTCTCTCTACCAAAAGTAAATAAACATTTTAAAAATAAATTAAAAAATGGGGCGCCTCAGTAGCTCCGTTGGTGAAACGTCCAACTCCTGATTTTGGCTCAGGTCACAATCTCACGGTTTTTGAGTTCCAGCCGGCATTGGGCTCTGTTGCTAACAATGCCAAGCCTGCTTGGGATTCTCTCTCTCCCTCTCTCTCTGCCCCTCCCCACTTCGTGCTCGCTCTCAAAAATAATAAATAAGCGCTTAAAAATTTTTTAAATAAATAAAAAATTAATTAATTAATTAATTAAAGCAGTGCCCTCAGATTCCCAGGCTGTCCCAATCTTCCAAGGTGCTAGCCTCTAGAGGCAGAGAGGCAAAAGCAGAAGTCAAGCAGTGGAAGGAGGTTCAAGGTGGTCTGACGCAGACCCTGACAAGCCAGGACGCTCTTGGTCTATTCAGAGAACACAGTGGAACCAGCACTGGCCAATCCCTGTCACACCCCAATGTGGACCTCCGCATTGCCAGATAATCTGATTTTTTTTTTAATTTTAAATATTTTTTAATGTTTATTTATTTTTAAGAGAGAGAGAGAGATAGAGCATGAGCGGGGGAAGGGCAGAGAGAGAGGGAGACAGAATCCGAAGCAGGCCCCAGGCTCCGCGCCCGACGCGGGGCTTGAACTCACGAACTGTGAGATCATGACCTGAGCCAAGGTCGGACCCTTCACCGACTGAGCCACCCAGGGGCCCCGATAATCTGATTTTTAACGAGAAGATACACATGTAATAATATTTGGATAAAATCCACCGATTTTTAAACGTGAGCTTTTTTTTTTTTTTTTTTTTAATTTATAGCATGCCAAACAAATCACATCTGTGAACCAGACATGCCCCAAGGCAGCCAGTTTGCAACCACAGTCCTAAGATGTCACTGCTGAGAGCAACTTCTTTCTATATTTGGGGGGGGGGGGGGTTGGGGAAGAACCCCCGTATCAAACCACAAATGACCACAGCCACATCTGCCTGCTAGAGGAGTTCCATCCTCTCTTACCTGTCTGGAAGTTTCTAAGGAACATACTGTGATAGGCCGGGGCTGGGATCCTCACGCATGGTTTGAAAGGGGAAGGTAGCTTTTACCTGCTTAGAAACGGGGACAGAATTTGGGGTTTGGAGGTCTGAGCGCTGCTGTGCGTGACGGCCCTTCCTTCCCCCTTCCCGGTCTTCAGTGGAAGTTTACATAAGAGACTGCCTTTTGACAAGGGAGCTCGGGATGAAGGGAAAGCCTGGGGTTCCCTGCCTGTGTCTATGTGGTCGGTGGGGGAGAAGAGGCCACGGGGCCGGGCTCCAGGTGTGTCAATAGTTCTGCGTAAGAAGAGAGTGGGAGAAACAAGTCACATGGGACCCCTCAGGGGTATTGGACGGAGGTTACTTGGCCTCCCCTGGTAGGTGGGACGGGATTGGGGATTTTTTTTTTTTTAAGATTTTTTTTTTTAATCTTTATTTATTTTTGAGAGAGACTGAGACAGAGTGAGAGCAGGGGAGGGGCAGAGAGAGAGGGAGACACAGAATCCGAAGCGGGCTCCAGGCTCTGAGCCATCAGCACAGAGCCCAATGCGGGGCTTGAACTCACGGACTGTGAGATCATGACCTGAGATGACGTCGGACGTTTAACCGACAGAGCCACCCAGGTGCTCCCCCCCCTTTTTTTTTTTTTTAGTTTTAAAGGTCAGCATGACCTCGGCATCCTGGAGGTTTGAGGCCGTGTTTCGTCAGGGAGCCAATAAGCTTTGAGTCCTTAAGACCAGGTCACATATTACAGGCTGCTTCACGGTGGACAACGAGGACTTCTGTCCTGTCAAGGGCCCCAGAATTATCAGATCCAGGGGCCCAGGTGTGGGACTCACAGACAAAGTTTGTCTTCCAGGAGCTGCGGTCTCTCTGTATTAAGTGACCAAATAGAGGTGCCGTGTGGGGCATCGCCTTATGACCTCTGAGCAAAGCCTAGGGCAGCTGGGTCTTTGGCTCTTTCCCTGGGCTCCTTCAGTGTCCTGAAAACCCAATCTTGGTGGCAGCAAAGGTAGTCTTGAGTAGATAGAAATGCCCTGAGGACCCTGCTTAAAGCATCCCTAGGACTAAAGAAGCTATGGCTACCCTTGGAAACAGCTCTTTCTACACCAGACACCAGAAGGCTTCCCACCCCTCAGCCCCCCAACCCTCCAACCCTCTGGGAAGTAACCTTAGCCTGCAGAGACCCAGCCTGAAGGTTTGCAGTTCAGACCAGGGCCAGTGACATCTTCCAGGCTGGCCGAGGGACGTTGTTATTCAAAGGGCCTTACGTGACACAGAGGCACTCTTTCTTCTTGTTACTTTGAGTGGGTTTTAGAGCTGCTCTTCGGGAGTCACAGTGGAGAATTGGGTTTTCCTTACCTCTGCGTGGCTACAATTAATGCATGAATTGTTGGCATTTTGCAAAGGGAGTGTAGTGTGCCCTTCTATGGTCTGACTACCATCATCTCTCCTAACCAGATCAGTTTATTTGGTTAAAGCAATGTGAACTGTAACCCTGAATAATTTATTGAACTATCGAACCACTTGTAAAATAATTGAAGTTTGAGCCGAGTTCTCCATAACAGATTTAAACTGTAGAGAAATGTATTAGCAAGAGCTCAACCTCCAGGAATGAAAAAGGCAGCAAGGAACCTGACAAGTCTTTACCATAGCACACAACACCCATCTCCAAAGCATTTCTAACCGGCCACTGTCTTTGGCAATGACTCAGTAGCATCTCCCATCCCTCCCCAACTGGGCCCTGCCACACAGGGCAGGGGGCTGGGCTGGTAGAGGAGAACGTTGATGAGGAGATGGGGGAGCAAGGAAACCTTTTGGCCATAGCATCCGCCATCTTGATGGTGATCTCCAATCCAAGAGTCTGGTGAGGACGGCCTGGAGGAAGTTAGCTGTGCACCAATAAGCTGGGCTCCGCTGGTACAGGGAAGGAGCTGTTGGTCCCACCCTGCTCTGCGCCCTGATGAGACAACAGCGGGCATATCACGTGCACATCTGGGCCCACATGATTAGAGGGGCATTGACAGACTAAGGAATCCTATAATCGGCATTCGGGGTGGAGCAGGGATTTCGACCCCGTCCAACGGGGATCAGTTAAGGAGCATGCTTTCTCCCCTGGTTATTAAACTTCCTTTTAGTCTGCGAGTGTTTGGGCACCTATCCTATACGCAGATACTATTTTGATACATACACTATAGTAACAAGCTATGGAAAATCCAGATAAGCAAAGGAGAAAGAAAAACGCCAGAACTCCCAATCTCAACAGCTAGTGATGTATACCCTTTCAAGTTTTTACATGCTGCATTACATGATGAATTGTTTATAAAATGCAGTCATGTGATTTCATAACCTGCTTTTTGCCATCAATCCCTACTGTCGTTATATATAACTATGTGTATTTTGAATACACACGTCTCGAACGTCCATAAAGCACGTGTACAAAATTATGTTTCATGGCCACGGTCGCTTTCGAATGAATGTAGGCTGAGTCTGACTTTCATGTCCACAAGCAAAGCTGTGCAGAGGCTAGTATTCCACTAACCAGGAGGACTTGGTACCAAGGAAGCATTCTCTCTGCTTTGTCTTTTAATCCTTCTAACCCTAGGAGGGAGATCCTGTTAATGTCTCCGGGTTATAGATGAGAAAAATGAACTTAGAAATCTTAAGTAACTAACTAGCTGTGACATTCTGGGCAGGGAGCAGATCTGGAATTTCAACTCAGGCCTGTCTGATGCTGCAGCCAAGGCTCATAATTACCACAATCTACTGCTGTCTGCACACATCCAGCGCATTTTTTCTGACTCCTTCTTTAGGATGAATGACTGAATGTACACTTACTAGGACAAAAGGAAATCAGAACTTTTCAAACAAGGAAACGGGAAAAATAGCCACCGTGCTCAGAGATCGGCAGGCTCCTGGGGGTGGGGGTGGGGGCGGGGGGGAGGGTTGGGCTGCAAGCTTTGATTCCTTCTGGGCTCTTCGACGCAGCCCATGGAGGACCGGGATGGTAAGGGTGGATCATCTGTGCTCCAAGGTGGAACATCCTCCCGTGTGAGGAAGGCCCTCCCCGAAAGCATCCTAGCTGGATATGAGGGGGCGGGGGGGGATCTCTGCAGAAACCCAGCCCTGAGAGGGAGACTGAAGGGGAACACGCGGGGCCTGAGTGAGTCCTCCCGTTGTGAGATGCCACGGCCCCTCCAGCCGGCTGGTACTACAATTATGATACAGAATCTGGGGTGTCTTTGTTTGTATGCCACACTTACTAAATCAGCGTCTCCAAACTATTCATGCAAAAGGGAAGCCACCTTTGATCTCTAAAAATGTAGGGGTAGGTGGCGGAGGGGGAAGGCACGAACCCATACGTGGCAATGCGTTCCATTGGAGCAAAAATGCAAAACGGCTTCTGCTTCCAATTACGAGCCTTTGTTCCCCGGCAGTGGTCGTCTTCCACCTTGCCGGAGCCTGCTGCCCAGCCTCGTTTTATTTGAGGGAGCCACACATTATTACGGCTGAAAACGCATGCTCACCTGAAGAAAGCTGGGACGTGTGCACGAAACGAGGCACAGGCTTCTCAGCCTAAGTTGGCCTCTCCTCCCTTCTAGTCTAATAGATCTTTCTTCCCCCCTTTTTGTCACTCAAAATGAGTGTCTGATGTACTAGCATAAATTGTTAAAAGCAGTTTTAGGTAAAGGAAGAGAGAGTAAAGTGGAGTTTTTTTTCACAAAAGCCAACCTCAATTTATGTCAAAGAGGGTTAAAAGACCTTGGGATTAAAGCAATAAACTTGCTGCTGTCAAAGCTAAAACCCGCTAACAATTTAGTGCCAAACGCATGTTGTTCAATATCATTTCATATTATATTATGTCACAAAGAGCTGACGGTTCTGCATCACCCTGACAAGGCTGATTTACTCTGAAGAATTCATCGACATTTTGCACAGTCAAAGCTGACTTCATTTCGTTTGGATGGACGGTGGGAAATGTCTCCGCACTGGGGTTCGAATATTAGTCTGAAAATCATTCTCAGATTAAAGATTCAGGAGACCATGGGTCCACCGCTTTGCCAAGTAAGGTGTTTGAGAGGCAGGCATAGACTTTTCATGGCTCTCATTGACGAAGTGTTTAGACCAAAGGCTTTAATAAAAATCAACAGAGGTTAAATTCGATTTTTTTTTGGCGTCCCCTAAAGTATGTGAATTGTTTAGCCAAGTCTTCAGAAAAAGAAAATCGTACAAGAGCGTTTTCCCCGATCGAGACATAAATCATCCATAAACTTCTTAAGAGAGGTTGATCACCTTATTTTCTTAGTTATGTGTACTCATGATTCCCTTCGCCCATTTTCTTCCTCACCAGTAAAGAGGCACGGGTGCGGTTGGTGAACGTGGCAGGATGTCCCCAGGCTCAGAGGCTCCAGGACAATGGACTTGGAAAACTCTAAGCCAGTGAGACAAAGGTTCTTCCTGGGACAATTACGGAGGGAAAAGGTGGATCTAAAATCATCCGACTTGTGCCTTAAAGAACTAGATGTGCATCAGGCTGTTTTTAAAACCACATCAATAGGGGCACCTGGGTGGCGCAGTCGGTTAAGTGTCCGACTTCAGCCAGGTCACGATCTCGCGGTCCGTGAGTTCGAGCCCCGCGTCGGGCTCTGGGCTGATGGCTCGGAGCCTGGAACCTGTTTCCGATTCTGTGTCTCCCTCTCTCTCTGCCCCTCCCCTGTTCATGCTCTGTCTCTCTCTGTCCCAAAAATAAATAAAAAACGTTGAAAAAAAATTTTAAACCACATCAATAAATACACTGCGTAATATGACTTGTATAAATGTCTACCGCACGTGAAATCTGTGTCTATATTTATATACTTGCGTGAAAGATTATGCAAAAAAATATTAAGACTGGTTATCTCTGGACGGTGGGATTAGAGGCACAGGTGACTGTTTTTCATCTTCATGGCTATTGTCAAGTTAAAAAATGTGCATGACTGAGTTTTGTTTTAAAAATGTTACAGGGGCGCCTCGGTGGCTCAGTCGGTTGAGCATCCAACTTTGGCTCAGGTCATGATCTCCTGGTTCGTGGGTTTGAGCCCCACCTGGGGCTCTCTGCTATCAGCTTCGAAGCCCACTTTGGGTCCTCTGTCCCTTTCTCTCTCTCTCTCTCTCTCTCTGCTTCTCCCCTACTCACGCTTTCTCTGAAAAATAAAATAAACGTTAAAAAAAATTTTTTTTTAATTTTTTGATGTTTATTTAGTTTTGAGAGAGAGACAGAGACAGAATGCGAGTGGGTCAGGGGCAGAGAGAGGGAGACCCAGAATCCGAAGCGGGTTCCAGGCTCTGAGCTGTCAGCACAGAGCCCAACGTGGGGCTTGAACTCACGAGCTGTGAGATCATGACCTGAGCTGAAGTCGATCACTCAACCGACTCATCCAGGCGCCCTAAAAAACAATTTTTTAATTAAGATAAAATAAAAAATGTTATAAAACTGTACTAAAGGAATTTGTTATCCACAGCAACCCCACAGCGGATGCCCTCTTGAAGTGTGGCCCTACTCTTGAAATCGGGACAAGATATCCCTAATTGAGTAAGGTTCTAAAGTTAAAGTTTTCAAACGTTGCTTTCTCTGAAGTTTGGCCTGTACGGTGGTCAGCTCTGTATCCTGCGGGGAGGGGAGCGAAGAAACGATTTCTTGAGGTGGTGCACCAGGGATCCCACACTGGGTGTCCTCGTGGCTGCCGTGTGTATCCCAGCTGACGTCCACCAAAAAATGCCGCGAGGCTTTGGCGTGTGGTCAGAACAATTCCAAGGTGGCAGTCAGAGCTGAAGGGCTCCAGAAAAGGGAGGCTTGTGCGTGTGCGTGTGCGTGTGCGTGTGCGTGTGTGTGTTGTGTGTTATGTTGTGTCTCCCACAGCCAGGAAACGGAACATTTCTCAGCCTCGTCTAGCTGCCCTCCCCCAGGCTCAGACGCACCCCTCATCCTCTGTGTTCTGGCAGGATCCCTCGGCCGCCTGCCTCCTGGCCGAGCCCCTCTAGAGCCTCCCCCGGAGCCCAGGGGAGCACTCCACCAACGTGACTTGCTAAGCAGAGTGTTTCTCCTCCCAAACAGTAAGTCGATCCAGGGCGCCGTGTGTCCAAAGCACCAGGACACCTGTTCTGCCCGACACGGCTATGTGGCCTCAGTGTCCCCCTCTGTATGAGTGGCACCAGGGCCCGTGCTGGGTCTGCCTTGCCGGGGTGACGTGGAACCGATGCCGGGCTGGGGATGCCACAGGGAACTGAAAAGTTACCCCAGTCTCAGGATGAACCCTAACTAAGGCCCTGATGCGGTAAGCCCAGAAGACAGCAGAGGATGTGGGGTGCAGACCCCTCACTTCTCGGGGAGGAGGGGGGTCCTGGAGGAGGCAGAATGGGACGGTGTTTGGAGGATGAGAAGACAGTAGCCTATCCGACATGGCAACGGGGGGCACGTATGGCTAGGACAGGAAGTGACAGTGACCCCCAGTGAAACAGGGTCCCTGGAGAGCTGGGTGTCTCTGCTCATCTCTCAAAGAAGGCAGCATGCTCCCCTTCCCCATCCCAATCCTGCGTGCACACAGACTCAGCACTTACGCGGTCCCCAGCCCTCCCACTCCCTCCCTCACTTCCAGGAGGCAACCTCAGGGCCTTGAGGTGATCCCCTTTTTCCATGTTGGCTCCTGTTCCTCAGTCAGCGCTTCTGTTCTAAGCCACTCTGTTCCCAGTGAGCCTAACGCTGGCCGAGCATCTATCACCCGCGCGGCTGCTCCACTTGACCTCCCGCCCTCACTCTGGCCAATCCGACCTCAGGCGGCACCTGACGGCCTGGGCCGCCCACGGGAGGCGGAGACCAGGGTGAGGACGGTGTTATGACGGTCTCCGGGCTGCAGACTCGGTCATCCTCACCGACCACTGGCTCCCGCCTGGCCCTCTGTGAAGAACACGGCCCTGGGACGAAGCCCTGCCCTCCAGAGCGCCCCGGCTGATATGGAAGCAGAAAAGAAGTGGCAAGAGTTCTATAGCCCAGAGCACGACGGGCTTGGCTGCATGTGCTGGGAGGTAAGAGGAAGGACATCCTGGTCAAGGGCAGAGAAGGGGGCCCAGGTGAGAGGGCACCTGGCCTGGGTCTCCACAATGGACAGGCAAAGCCAAGTCCAGAGGGAGAAACCGTGAGGGAATTCTACAGAAAAAACTGACAGGCCAGCGCTGGTGGCAGAGGGACAGAGGATCAACCTGGAAAGGCGGCTAGCCTGAGATGTTTCAGGGAGTCTGTACTTCATCCTCTAGGTGCCCGTCGGTGAGGGCTTTGGGCCAAAGTGAAGTGTACTGTCTGTTGCGTGGGCTGCAAAGTGCTATCTCATTGTCACGATTGGCATCTCTCCAAGGAAGAATGGTGTTGGGCATCTTTTCATGTGCTTATCAGTCATCTGTGCATCTTCAGAAAAATGCCAGTTCAGATCCTTTGCCCACTTATATTTGGGTTACTTTTTCTTATTGGATTGTAATGGTTCTTTATATATTGTGGATACAATCCCTTACGAGGTAGATGATTTACAGACATTCTCTTCCATGCTTCTTTCCTTTCAACCACTAAAGCAGCCTCTGGTTGGTCTTCCTTATTCTCATGCTCCCCTGCAACCCGGGAGCCAGAGTAATCTTTCAAACGCAAATCAGGTTGTTATATTTCTGCGATATGACCTTTAAAAGATACTGCTCCAAAGAAATCACTCCCCTGCTTAAAAATAGGTGGAAGAAAATAAACTCCTTCTCTGGCTTCTCCTCACTAGTGAGGTGAAGTCCAGGGTTCCTTCCCCAGCCCGGGGAAGCCCTAAATGAGCCTACTTCAGCCTGCCTCTCTGCTTCCCTTTCCCACTGTCTCTGCACCCCCATCACCTCCAACCACACCCATGTACTTTCAGAACCTCCACACTCCTTCACAGCCAACGCTGTTCACATTCCAGAAGGCATCCTCTCTCCTTTTCCCCTGGCCAACCCCTTGTCGCCTGTACCAGGTTAAATGCCACTTCCCCGAGCAGAACGTCAATGCTCTTTCACCTGCCTTAGGTCCCTTTGACACAAGACGGGCAGCACTCATAAACTCCCCACACTTTGATGCGGGGAATTACTGATTGATGGCTTTGGGGCTGAAATCTGCAGAAGGCCCGGGCCACCTTGTGGTGTGCCCAGCACCCAACAGAGTGTCTGCAGAGACAAGCGGCAGAATGAGAGTCTCCTCCGGCCACCAGGGGCGGAAGGGTGAGCTGAGGGGACACGGCCCCTTCCCTGAGAGTGCGATCCGCCCAGATGAAGGCAAACCCGAGAGAGCTTATTTTAAAGAGCATCTATGATATTTCCGTCCTATCCCGTATAATCTGCACACTGTTATTCTCAACAGATTTGGAAATCGCAAGAGTTACCATTTCGCCCCAAAGTCCTCGCTGACGTTTAATGTTGGAGAAAGTGCCATCAAAATCACCCCTACAGTTCATCAGCAATCCATCCACCTTCTTTCTCCACCCCACCCCCCTCAAAGAACAAAGGACCATATTTCCTAGAGTTTGGGAGACATCCATTGCCTTTGTTGTTGTTTCCCTTTTTAAGTTTTATTTCAAGAATGACTTTCTAAGAGGCCTTTGAAGTATAAAGTAGCCACCTTTGCTAAACCTAATGTTCTTGTGGATTTTCCCCTTGGGTCTGACAGCAATCAGGAAAGAGCTGAAAGGGGGCTTCAGTGATCATCCTCGGTAGGAAATAGGTCCAGAGGGTGATTCAGGTTCATCCAGATATTGTCATGCAGCTGGCATCACAGCCAGGTCCCTGGACCCCTCCTCCGCGATCTTCCGGCTTTGTCTCCATTTACCCTGCACTTGGTAACAGTACCCGGTGTTCCAGTGCGGCCCCCAGAAACCCCCCTCTCTTTCCCACACCCTTGGCCTTCTTCTTTAAGTCGTCCCTTGCCCGTCTCAGAGGCGGAGCACGAGAGCCCTGTTTCAAGCCGGCAACACTTCCTATTCATCTGTCCAGTGTGATTGGTTTAGAAGTGGACATGTGACCCAACTAGAGCCAATGAGATGCCGACAGACTGTGGGACTGCCGGTCGGAAGCTCACGTTCTACCCCAGGCTGTGCTTGAGAGTGGGTGCAAATGCTGGAGGTGTTGCAGCCGCTCTGTGAACACAGGTGAGAGGGACAGGCCCCTGTCGTCGTTGGTCTGAGCCTTGTCCCAGCCCCCAGGCAGCTGGGCCTGCGGGCAAAACCGCTGCGCCGCCATCCTGTTCGTGATGCACGTTGGTGAATTCCCTCCATCACAGGTTCGTGCCGCCTGCGCAGAAAGCATCTTGCTGAGTGAACTTCACGGGCTTGCGTCCCCTACACCCACACCTGCCCGCAAGCGAAAGGGACTCTGGGATGTGGCTGCAGCTCACGCGGGCGAAGGGGGCTCCACTGAAAAGGCGTGAGCATCCTGCAGCCTGCTGTGGTCTCGCCTCCCCACCTAGCCATGACCACCGTCAGCGCCCTCACCACCCCTCTCTAACTGGAGTGTTCTTGCATTTCGCGGGGACTGATTCTTCCGCGGTAGGTCCCAAGCGCTACAGTGAGGTTAGCAGTCGGCCTCCCCCGCCTCATCACAGCGACAACCGTCAACCCCTCCCCCCCCCAACCCTGCACACTTGCTGGGAACACTGGAAGCAGGGCCTGCGTTCTCCCGCCCTCCCTCCCTCCCTCGCCTCTAGTCCTGCCGTCATTCATGGTGGGGAAGGGGCACTAGTGGCCCAGGCTCACCCATCCCATCACTGCTTCCCGAGGTCTCGCTTCCGCCGCCCTTGAGAGGTCACAGGAGGACACAGACACTTATCTCCGTGTTGCCAGAGCCCCCTCCCCAAGGCTGTGAAACAAACAAGGCTTTTATCCTCCAGGCAACATCCGCTGTCAGCCCCGCCTAGGCGGCTGGTCCCCACCTCCTGCTGGAGGCTTTTCAACCACTTAACACGGGTTTTCAATTTCCACTGCTTATGCACATACATCTCCATCCCTGCGAATGGATTGCCACGGGACTTTCCTCTCCAAAATTCTGATGGACGGCATTTTTACCCGGGGATGATCCCTAAGTTAAAGTGATATTCACCAATATTCATTACGTGGTAATGGCACAGAGCACCAGATCAAAAATTCATGGCAAACACGCTCTGCAACATTCTCCTCCCTGGATGCGTGCAGAGCAAATATATGACTCCATGTATATGTATGTACCACACCCCCCCCCCCCCGCATATGTGTGTGCATGCATGCACAGGCAGCCCGTGTCACGCCCTCTCCCTCAGACCCGGTCCGGTGGCGTCGCGGGAACCAACCATTCCAGGAACAGGCCCGGGTGACAGGGTTTCTGACCCAAGAGGCTGGCGGCTGTGAACTTAGAAGAAGGGAGGAGCCAGGGAGCAGGGAGGTCGGTTTCCCTACCACCGGCCGGGAGTTAATTCATCAATTCCAAGGTGGGGAGCAAACACATCCTGGGAACGCCTGCTCTGTCCTGTGGAGGGAAGCAGGGAGGATGGAAGGTCGGGCTGGGCCTCAGCACCAGGGATGTGTCAGCCAGAGCCCAGGGCCCGGACCCACGCGAGGGAGAGCAGTGAGCCCCACAGAACCCTCCCAGGATCTTTAAGTCAAGAGCATTTGTTGAAATAAAAAAAAAAAAAAGACTCTTCACAAGTTATGACAGAGATCCTTGCCCCTCGCTCCCACAGGTAGCAAGAGAAGAGAGGGCCCTCGCCCTCTCTCAAACCCCAAGGATCCCCCTCCTGTCACGGTTGAACCTCTCTTCTTTGTGTCCTGCCCCACCTGACTGCCCACCCCAACCCCGCCTCGGGGACATTCCCCAAGAAATCGCTTTATTTCCTCCTTTCCGATCCTTATGCCTCTAATCTGTTTTTATTTTCCCATAACCGCGGCCAGCAACGCCGATGCAATGTTAAATAGAAGTGGGCTGGGAGTCAGGGATCGAGTCCTGCCTTTCTGACCATCTTTTTGCCATTATAATTCCTCACCACCTATTGTCAGGCAGCCCCCGTGCTCTGTGGCAAGAATGCAAGAACATCGTTGCCGTGGTGTGAAAACATTTGGTTTTCATTCTTCCATATATATCTGTATACACATATATCTTTATATATATCATTGTATTTATACTTATTTTTTCCTTTTCTTCCTCCTTTTGACCCACAGGCAAGAGAGCCCTAAATCCTTACACCTTATTACTTCATAGATCTTCTGTCCCTATTTATGCCTCTGGATCACTCTTGGCCAGCCTTTCAAGGGAAATGTTACCTGGCCTTCCGTGGTTGGGTTTATCATCTGGGCTGCTTTCTGCCTGGTTTGCTCCACCATGAGAGAAGGGTCTTTAAAGACTTGAATTGTTTACCAGGGAGATATAGGGTGTTGACAATCAAAGCTGAGGTTTTTTTGCCTATATGCAAGTATATATATACTATATATTTCATATATATATAAATATATATAATATATAATATATATAACATATATAATATATAATGACGTACATATAATATATATAACATATATATAACATATAATATATATAATATGTAATAACATATATAACATATATAACATATAGTTAAATAAATATATATATAATATATGTAAATATATATAATATATAATAACATGTATAACATATTATACATGTTATACATGTTATACATGTTATTATATATTATATATTATAATGTAATATAACATGTTATACATGTTATTATATATTATATATATTTACATATATTATATATATTTATTTAACTATATGTTATATATGTTATTACATATTATATATATTATATGTTATATATATGTTATATATATTATATGTACGTCATTATATATTATATATTATATATTATATATTATATATATATATTTATATATAAGTACTGAAATACTCCTCAACTAAGATTTCTCTCAACCCCAGGGCTTCTTGGGTCGGTGTCTGACCACATGTGCCACAGGGGGAGCACAGAGGACTGGACATGAAAGGTGCATCCCCACCTCCTGGCGCTGGAAGGGTCCCCAGACGAAGGCACACCCCTCCTGTCCTCCACCCCCTAGCATGCATGTTCTAGTCCCGTCAAGGGCAAAGGGAGTGCAGACCTTTGCCATTTCCCATTCCAAAAGTGTTGAGGACGGAGTTGCCAAGTTCACAAGGAGGGAGAAAAGAAAGAAGTCGAGAAGCATTAACCCCGAAGCAGAGAGGACAGATGAGGCTCTGTGGGGAAATGGCGCAGCCTTGGAGACAGACGCACTTTTAAGGAGGGTCTCCCTGGCGGAGAGGGAGGGCGGGCAGAGCGGTTAGGATCTTAGCCAGAGTTCAGACTGCAGGGCAGTCTCAGTCCCCAGCTCAGAGATTTTGAAACACAGGTACAGGGCCCCCACTTTCCAGGCCTTCACCTCTTCCACCTGCTCCAGCCGAGATGCCCCAGGAGTGGCGAAAACGTGCCGCCCGTGCACAGAGGGAGAAAGCAAAGCTGAGACGCACAAAATCAGTCCCAAGGCGAATTCGTGGACTCTTGGACACATCCCCCAACCAGAGTATCCGTGTTTCCAATTTTAAAGCTGAGAGAGTTGGACAAGAGTCGCTACCTAAAATATAGGACCTGCAGGTAAACTTGAATTCCAGGTAAGCAATGACTAAGTCTTTTGTAGAATATTTCATGGGAAATGCAAATACTAAGGATTTAATATTTTATTTTATTTTATTTTATTTTATTTTATTTTTATTATTTTTGAGAGAGGGAGAGAGCAGGGGAAGGGGAGAGAGGGAGAGAGAGAATCCCAAGAAAGCTCCACATTGTCAGCGCAGAGCCCAGTGTGAGGCTTGATCTCGTGGACCTTCAGATCATGACCTGAGCCAAAATCAAGACTCGGAGGCTTTACGGGCTGAGCCACCCAGGCACCCCGCTTTGGTTTATTGCTTACTTGAAATTCAATTTTAATCGGGCATTCCGTTGGTTTCCCTTTTCTTAAACCTTGCCAGATTTCGGTCAGAAAAAACGTCCGAGACTTCTTTGCAACCTGCCATCCTCTATTTCTTGTCTCCGCCCCGAAGGGAAACACACCCACACACCCACACGGCCGTGGATACAGGGACGCGCACACACGATGAGAAGTATTGCCCACCGTGGGGAAGGCAGATATGGGGACAAAACCAAGTGATCCAAGATTTGTTAAAAAAAAAAAAAAAAAAAAAAAAAAAAACCACCCAGTTCATCAGCAGTTAAGGCTGATGCATTAAGCCTGCATCACTACTTACAGTCCGGAGCATCCTATGCCAGGGAACAACTGGGAAACCCTAATTCATGGTTAAAAGGATAAAATTCTGTTTAATCTGTCTGGGTAACCCCAGAAACTGACACTCATACCAAAAGGGAAAAAAAAAGGCTAATACTCTGTGTGACAAAGTGTATTCATATTTTTGTCTAAACCGCTAATTATTTTACCTGTATGAAATCCCTCTATTATTTTCGCTGCTGGAAAATCACAGGGTGGTAACTGCCGCCGGTACCTGTCACAGGCAAGGCGTAAACAGTGCGATGCAATAAAGCCTTATATAGCACGGAGCACACGGTAGCAGTTTGCCGGGCTCACCAGCAAAACAAAACATCAAAGCAAACAACGTTGACCAAAGGTAGCCTGTAAGGCGAACCGTGGCAAGTGAGTTTGAAGACTGAATTACTAATATCCCCGGGCGACAGACTTCACAGATGAGGCGGAGTGGGAGGGGAAGGTCCTGGAGAGGGGGCTGACAATGCGTTGTCAAGATCTGACCAGAAAGAGCCCCTCAACGCCTCTGCTCATAGAACGGGAGACGCGGTCCTGCACATCTGGTCAGCCCTTTTCAGTTTACAGACTGGCCTTCGGATCTTGCCCCAACTCCATACGATAGGACAAAAACCCGCAGCTCTCCAGGAACGAGCTCTTGGAGAGGTCTGTGATTTGTGATTTGACCAAGGGTACCGAGACTTAGGGCGCAGTGGGTGAATAGGTACCAAACAACGACCCCCCAAATTTTTAAATAGCTCCTAGAGCACCAGTCTAACCAGAGGGACGCCAGACTAATGGAGGTCTAATTACAATCGGAGCTCAAGAAAAGCAGCGGGCTCTGCGTAAGCGTGTGGGAGAAGACTCCGACCCTAGCTGCATGGAGTCAGGAGAGGCTCCCCTTTGGGGCTGATGCAGAGCTTAGAGCTAAACGCCTTCCAGTTGAGAGCAGAGTCCTGGGCAGACACAGTCTGGTGGCTCACATACAGAGTGAAACAAGGAAGCTGAGAGAGAGGGGGAGAGATTGGGGCAAGACAGGGAGAGTCAGCAGGTGCCAGAAATTTCAGGGTCCCCAAGGCCATGCTAAGGTTTCAGAAGCCAGGGACTGATGTTAGGCAGGGGAGTGGCAGTTGGTTTTGTTTGTTTGGTTTTGGTTTTGGTTTTGGTTTTCTTTCCGGAGTTGTTTGCAATGCTGCCTTCCCTACCTCGCTACCAGGATCGAGGCTTCAGAGCCCCGCCTTCCTTCCAGGTGTAGAGGAGTTTCCTGGGTCATCAAAAGTAGGTTTGCGATCAAGGAGTGAGCCAGACGTGACTTTGCAAAGCCTCTGTTGGAAGTGTGTCCCTCCTGTTGGTGGTCAACAGCTTACGTGGAAGAGAAGTCCTTGGTGGATGCCAGTCTACTGGAAAGACGTTCATCCTCAGGGTGACACGGCTTTGGTCGTTGCTCAAGTGGAGACTAGAGGCCTCTGGGTCATCAGCCAGGAATTCAGATCATGGTGAGGAGGCTGCACTCTCTCTGCTCCCTACTCCCGGGCCCTGAAAATTTTGTGCCTTTGTCCCAAGCCCCAACCTCTCTCTTTCTCTTGTTATAGCCCCTTTATCTTCCCCCATCCCTGCCATCGTGAGAATTCTTTTCAGTTTGGAATATGGGAAACTTTTATTTATAGGCATACCTCCAAATCTATTGTCCATGCATATAACTCCTTCCCATCCCTCTTCTGCCTAATTTTGGGTTCTCACCAACTAGATTTCTTTTTCTCTGCACTCTGTGATGTGTATCATTCTTTTTCTGAGGCTCTGAGTGTGAAATGCCTGGACGCATGAGTTAAACTCAGGGGGTAGAAAGAAATAATGTTAGTCTATCACAATCAGACTTTCCATTTGCAAAAACTGTGCTGGACACGTCATGGAAAATGGTGGCATAAGAGTGGATTGGTTTGTAGTCACCAGTGACTGAAAGAAGGAGATGACGGTTCTGAAAGAGGGAGATGATGACTTAGACTGGTGTGATGGCACTGGACGTGGACACTCCAGACTCCATATGGATGACGAGATAAGACATTGAGATTTGGCAATATTTTGGATATGGAGAGCAGGGGAAGAAATGTGCAAGGAGGACCTAACGCTCCTTCAGGGCTGGACGGCTTGGGGCTCCTTCACTGGAAAGGGGAAACTAGAGAGGAAGAAAAGTCATAAGGTTTTCTTTTGCACACACTGAGTTGGAGGTGCATTAGAAGCATTTAAGTAAAGATGGAAACTGGCCAGAGATATGACCCCAGGGCTCAACAGAGAGGTATTCACTGCAGATGACAATGTGGAGGCTGTAGGTGTATCTATAACTAGTAAGAGAAACAATAAAGATTTGCCCAAACAAAAATGAGAAAGGGTAGGAAATATCTTGGACAACTCTAGTATTTCTCTTCTATTAAGTAGAATAGATTGAAAAGGAGATTGTAGAGTGAGAGAAAAAAAAAAACAACAAGAGGATGTGCTATCACAAAATCCAAGGGAAGAGATGATTTCAATGATGAGACATTGGTTACCAGTGACCCTGCTAAGGGCCAAGGGAATAAATCATTTAAAACAGCCATTGGACTTAGGAACATGGAGGTCATTGATGAACTAATGACATTGTTGGCAGAGCGATGAGGGCAGAAGCCATGACGTGAACTTCATTGTGAATTGGGGGTGTGGAAATGAGAATGAAGAGTGCAAATGGCACAGACCGTGCTTCACAGAAGTAGAGGCCACTCTTTCCACCAGTTCGGCTGTGGCCGGAAGGAAGGAAGGTGTGGAATACGGGAAGGTGTGGGATAAGGCAGTGGCCAGAGGAAAATGGGGAATACAGGAAGGTGTGTTTATTTGCTTGCTTGCTTATTTTAAGGTAGGAAATGTGAGTGTGTTCACAGCCAGTAGGAAGGCCTCTGTGGTAGAAAGAGTAGTTGTAAAGATAAGAAAGAGAAGGGATATTATATAAACAGTATTGGGTTCCTGTAAAGGTAGGAGCAGGGGGACCCAGAGCTTAGGCGGTTGATGGGGAAGACAATCCGCCTTGGAGAGACAGACCCACCCTGGATCCAACAGTAATGGAGGGAGGAGGGAAAGGATCTGCACAGGTGTAGGTGGCTTAGGGCTTGTTACTGGGATGCTTAGCCCCTGTATGATGTCTTCTACATTTTTTGATAAAGCAGGAGGAGGCGCCATCTGCTAAGGGGGATAAGTCAAACATGTGAGTGGAGTAGGCATGTTTTGAAATAAGTCTGTAAGAATAAGGACGCAAATTAATCTGAGAAGCCGAGCAAAAGAGCCTTTCGTATTTGAAAGATCGAGGGTTGGTGATCATGGTGGAAATAGAGAAGCTTGTGAGCCAAAAGTGGGATGGTTGACTTGGCCTCCATCTGTTCGCCCAAAGCATAGAGGCATGTATCTATTCCTGAATCACGTAAACCTTATCAGTCTAAATAAGATGACAATTTTGTACGTGGTTACACATAACTAGTTCTAGCTCCCCGGCTAACATACACATTCTGAGAACATAATTCCTCTGTACTTCGTCTCGTCCCTTTTCTACTATCTTCCTATGGCTCTAGGCAGAGAGCACATCAATGGCATTCAAACAAAAAACAAGGTGAGACTCATGGAAGCATTTTGAAAACTTTGCAGCGTGCAAGAACGAACTGAATATTTACATTATTACTATATTGATAAGGAGGTCTAATGTGGATGATGGTAACAATGTGCTTTTTGAGTGTCTTGATTTGTTTTTCAAAGTGCATTCATATACGTAGCATCTTACTTACTCATAAAATCACTGATGAGGTGGGAATTATCCTCATATTCAGTCCAGGAAACCAGGGTGAGGGGCTAGTTGAAGATCAAAGAATAAGGATATATCAGAACTGAAAGTGGGTTCAGGTCTTGGGACACCAGGGAGGAACTTGTTTTCCGTTAGTGCCCAAAGACACCAAAACTTGAGAACTTCCAATGTGGATTAACCAACGTCAAAATAGAGACGGGGGGATGAATCTTCAGACTCTGGTTTTTTGTTTCTTTGGTCAATTGGTTGGGTTTGGATTTTTGTGGTTTTTTTTTTGGGGGGGGGGTTGTGTTGTTTTGCTTTTGATTTGTTTTTATTCTTTTTTAATGCAGAACTTAGTTTTCAAATATCCAGACACACACTCGGCCAAGACTGAGAGGTGCAAAGGGATAGCCACAGACGATAGAGAACCACCTTCCACAGCTCCCCTTCCTCCTGCAAGGAGAAAAACAGCTGTGGATTGTATTTGTCTAAAATTGTCCTCTTAACACTTTTGGGATAAACCTGATGAAGGAAAAGGCCTTCCTGGGGGAAAGGACAATTTCCTGCATGTGTAGAGGCCAGAACCACATGGTCAATGCCTGGCCACAGTCTATGAATCTAAAACTAATCTCAGAGAGCCTGAGGCTGGTCAGAGGAACCCAGTAAAGGCATCATTTTTCAATGAGCTTTGAACTAAACACATTGTCCACACAAGACGTGCACCTCCCATGTGCACTAATGCTTTGCCAACATTAGCAAGGAAAGAAATATCCAAATAGCTTTCAAGACAGAAAAAGGTCTCTGGAAGTTCCAAGGGGAAAAAATAGTAAAACCACCATTGGACAACCCAGAACAAAATGCCAAGGACTTGACAGGTCTATTTTTCAGAGAGGCATCAGGAAGAAGGTCTCCACTTAGAAATTGGGACTGATACTGGATGGTGAAAGCAAGTCTCGTTTGCCTTCAAAAGAGTTCTTTTTTTATCAGTGTGAATCCAGGAATCCATATCGTGCTTTGGAAGACGTCCTTGAGTTTCAGGGAGAAATTAGTTCCATGCATTCAAAGCTAGGATATGACTGAGTCTATTCCATTTCTTAAATGTCTAAGAGATATCAAGAGGATCTATTAAGCTAAAGGACCCATGTTAATGCAACATTAGAGGACTTGATTAGAGCCCAGCACTCAGGAAAGTCATTTTCAGCTTCGCACATGCTACATTGCACATGTAATATGTTGTGTTTGATGTTATTTGTCATTTATTAAATGTATATGCTAATATGAAGTGTTCCATTTCCTGACTATGGGGTGTTAAAAAAAGTTCCCTCTCACTTCACACTCGAGCCTAAGAATTATGATTTCCTGAGCCCTTCCCTGAGCCGAGGCTGAAGGTCAAAGGAGCATTTCTTAAAATTATATTTATTAAGTGTCTATGGCTGTGAAATATGTCTGGGAGATCGTAACTGAACCAGATACTGCCTCTGCCCTCCAGAGGCTTATAGTTCAGTGGGGAGAAAGAGACGTGGGAAACTAATTAAATATAATATGCCAAATGCAATAATATGTCCATATCAAATGCATCAAGACAGAGAGAAAGAAAAAAAAAGAGAGATTCATCCAGATGGGGGTTTGGAAAAGACTCGTATAGGGTAGGCAGCATCTAAGCTGGGCATATGGAGTAGTGATTCTGGCTTAAATAGAAGAAGAAAAAATTGAGGAACAATTCTCAACATTTTTTAAAAGCAACAGATTGTCAGAGTGAGTTTCTTATAGATTTGATGTATGAAAAATATGCAGTGGGCATAAAGGAAAATGTGTTCTTCAACTCCCGATATTGTCATTTGGAGATTAATATTAAAGAGTCTAGAGAGAAGACGGTGAAAGGACCCATAAAGAGATTTTCTTCTCCAAGAGTCTCTATCCCAGTGTGAGGCCCGTCGTACCGTGTCCCTGACCTCCCTTCACCTGAGAGTCACACACTAGTCTGGGGCCTGTTGTCACTTTGAACCAGGCGTAGGAAAAAAATGCCCCCAGTGAATAAAGCTTAAAGGGAAGGTAGTTAAAGTCATGCTTGTTTAAGATACCAGTTATTGGGGCGGCTCAGTCGGTTCAGCGTCTGACTTCAGCTCAGGTCATGATCTCGTGGTTCCTGGATTCGAGCCCCGCATCAGATTCCTCACTGACAGTGCGGGACCTGTCTGAGATTCTCTCTCTCTCTGCTTTCTCTCTCTCTCTTGCTCGCTCTCGCTCTCTCTCTCTCTCTCTCTTTCCCCCCACACCAACCCCGCTCATGCTTGCTTGCTTTCAAAATAAATAAGTAAACTTTAAAAAAAGAAGATACCAGTTATATGAAACAACGCAAAACTTTTACTGACATTTAAAAATGTGGCACAACATTCTGTGCTATTGCTTATTTAACAATTTTCCTACAGTGTTCATTATTCATCCATTTAGGTTTTTTCTTTCCTATTTGCAATGTTTCGATGAATATGGTTGGCTGTATCTTGAGCTGATTTCTAATGCTTCTCCATGATAAATCCTGCAAATGCAATCATTAGGGCACAGTTCTCTGCCTTCCAAATTGGTTGCCTTTCTTTAAACTATTTAAATATTCTTTATTAACTCTTTCCATTAGACTGCTTGAATTTTCTTATGATTATAAACATCCTCATGTATTTTTAGAGCAATCCCCACCACTTTCGATGCAAATACTTTCTTCCAGCATCATTTGAAATGTTTCTTGATTATATCCATTTTGAAAATGTTGGCAATGTCAAAATTACCCATCTTTTCTATGTTTTTTATGACTATTAAAATCAATTCTGTAATTATTTTTGATACTCTTAAATTTTATCACTCTCTTCGCTCCTTCTTTTTTGGCGTGTGTGTGTGTGTGCACATGCCCGCATGTATGTGCATTTAGGTCTTTAATATGTCTTAAGTTCATTCTGTGACTTTTGTGAGTTAGATATTTAACATGTAGGACTAGTTCTCCCAATTTCTTGAATGTCCCTTTCTCTCTCCCCTGGTTTCAAACATTAGTGCTTCACATAGCTACAATACATGCAAGGGTCTATTTCTGGAATTTTGTCTCTTCCAACTGTTTTATATTCTTAAGCAACACCTCACTTCTTTAATGATTAGAGCTTCATAAATTTGATATCAGGTGGTGAAAGTCCGTTCTTTTGATCATCTCTTTCACACCGCGTAGCTGTCCATGAGTATTTATCTTCTATTTGAATTTTAGAATCTGCCTGTCGATTTCCATAATGATCTCACTGCAATCTTGACTGGTGTTACATTGTATTTTTACATAATTTGGGGAGAAACAACATCTTTAAAATGGATCTTCCCAGTCATCCATTTATATTCAAACTTTTATTTATGAATTGTTTAGGTTTTTCCATAAAGTCCTATCATAATTATAATTAGATTTATTTACTCTCAGGTGCAATAGTCTATAGATTTGTGTTGTTCCTGTTTTGAACAAGATGCATCGCACTTGGTTAGCACTGATGTATAGGAAAATTTTTGACTTTTGCATATTAATCTTATATCCGGCCACTTTGCTGAAATCTTATATCAGTATCAGTGGATTGTTAACGGGTTATCTCAATTGTTGATCGAATCTACTGGTTTATTTAAAGTAGTTAATTATGTCATATCCGAGGAAAGACAGGTTTTTTTTTTCCGTTCCAACTTTATTTCCCTGCTTTTCTCCCTTGCTGATTGGCTACAGCATCTAGTAAGATGTTGAATAATGGTAAGTATTTTTATGTTTCCTAATTTTAATGGAAACGTGTATGTTTAACCAATACTTTGTATATTTTATGTACTTTTCTCATATTTCCTTTTATCCCTAACTTATTATTTTCATCATAATGTGATGGCAGATCTTTTTAATGTTTTTGGACAGCTATTAAGATAAACAAATGGTTTTGCTACTTTACACTGTTAATGTAGTAAATTACAATAATAGACTTTATTAGGCAGAAACTTCCAAATTTACATTTCCAACCATGAATTTTCCCTTCGCCTCTAAACTTGTTATAACCAACTGCTTCTTGACAACTCCACTCGGATGAATTGACTTCCGGAACTTAATGTAGCCCAAACCAAACTTTTCATTTAAGTAAATGGTAACATTGGGGCGCCTGGGTGGCTCAGCTGAGCCTCCGACTTCGGCTCAGATCATGATCTCACAGCTCGTGAGTTCGAGCCCCGCGTGGGGCTCTGTGCTGACAGCTCGGAGCCTGGAGCCTGCTTCGGATTCTGTGTCTCCCTCTCTCTCTGCCCCTCCCCTGCTTGCACAAAAATAAATAAACATTAAAAAAAATAAGTAAATGGTAACACCATCCAACCAGGGTGTTGCTCAGGGGAAAACACTGGAGTCATTTTGGGCCCCTTGCCTTGTCTAAAATATCATATCTAATCCATTTGTAAATCTCATGGACTCCACTTTCGATTTGTCTGGAATTGCAACCATCTCCACTTAAACTCTCTAGGTCAAACCACCACACTTCTCACCTGGGTGGTTTCAATAACTTCCAGTTGGTCTCCATGCTTTCATGTTTAATCCCTTCATTCTATTCCCAAATCACAGTGCTCCTCGTGATATCTTCTAGTCCCAACGTTCGCTCCCTACCTTCATAATTACAATAAAATCCAAAGTTATTCCCATAGCCTATAAAACACAACACAGTCTGGCCCACAACTCTCTCGGCATCTTCTTCCACCTCTGGGTTTCAACAACATTAGTCACATTGCTGTTCCCCTGTGTACCAAGCACACACCCAACTCGGGGCTTTCACAGTTGCCGTTCCTCCATGTGGAAAACTCTACAGCGATTCATGTGGCTTCTTCCTTACTTCATTCAAGCGTCTCCTGAAATATCACTGAGAGCGACCTTCCTTGACCGTTCGGTCTCAACTGGCCCGTATTCATCATTTGCTATTTCTTTAGCCTGCTTTGATTTTCATCACTGCCTGACATCATATTGTATATTCTAATCTTGTCCCCTGCTGTGTCTCCCATTAAAAAAACAATTCCTAAGGGGATTTTCTGTCTGCTTTACTCATTTCTCTATTCCTGCTGACTAGAACAATTAAAATGTATCCAGACCCTGCCTCATGTCCCCTAGAGAGAGGGAAAACACCCCCATTTAAGAATCACTGCATTAAATGCTGATACTAGAAAAAAAAAAAAACTAAAGGTCTCAAAGTCAATAGATTATTATGAGCTTTCACCTAAAAACAAAAAAAACAATGAGTGACTGGGACGCCAGATGGCTCAGTCGGTTAAGCTTCCGACTTCAGTTCAGGTCACGATCTCACGCTTCATGAGTTCGAGCCCTGCATTGGGCTCTGTGCTGACATCTTGGAGCTCAGAGCTCAAAGCCTGGAGCCTGCCTGGGATTCTGTGTCTCCCTCTCTCTCTGCCCCTCCCCTGCACACACTCTGTCTCTCTCTTCCTCAAAATAAGTAAACATGCAAAAAAAAAAAAAAAAAAAACCAATGAGTGACAGCAATGAGTGACAAATCATGAAACATATGCACACACATGTACAGCAAAAAAATAAAGAAAAAAAACAGAAACAATCAACAAAACCAAAAGCTGTTTCTTAAAAAAAAAAAAAAAAGAAAGAAAGAAAAGAAAGAAAAAGAAATTAATGAATCTCTAGTTAGACTGACCAAGAAAAAAGAGGGAAGATATATATGAGATATATATGACCAATATTGGGAGTAAATGATAGAACATCACTAGAAACCTGAAAATAGAGATGAATAGGTATATTATTATTATTAGACAAAATAAGCTTCAAGAGCATAGAACACATTTACCAGAGATAAAGGTAAGACAGAGAAATTCCAAATATGTATGTATACAATTTTAAAAAAAAATTTTTTTAACATTTATTTATTTTTTGAGAGACAGCACCAGCAGGTGAGGTGCAGAGAGAGGGAGACACGGAATCGGAAGCAGGATCCAGGCTCTGAGCTGTCAGCCCAGAGCCCGACGCGGGGCTCGAACTCACGAACCGTGAGATCATGACCTGGGTGGAAGTCGGTCGCTTAACCAACTGAACAACCCAGGTGCCCCATGAGCCCCAATATGTATGTATACAATAACAGACTTTCAAAATACACAAAGAAGCACTGACAGAATTGAAAAGAGAAATAGACAAATCCGAACTTATAGTTGGAAATTTAACCCTCCTACTCAGTACCCAATAGAACAAGTAGAAAATTAGGACATAGAAGACATGAACAACATTATCAACCAACTTGACATTTGTAGACACTCCATCCAAAATAGTAGAATGCACATCCTTTCCAAATACTCAGAGAATAATCACCAAGATAGACTATATCTTGGGCCGTGAAAGAGTTGCCGATAAATTTAAAAAGATTGAAATCAGGGCTCCTGAGTGGCTCAGTCAGTTGAGCATCCGACTTTGGCTCAGATCTTGATCTTGCGGTTTGTGAGTCTGAGCCCCGCATCAGGCTCTGTGCTGACAGCTTGGAGCCTGGAGCCTGCTTCAGATTCTGGGTCTCCAGCTCTCTCTGCCCCTCCCCCACTCACACTCTGTCTGTCTCTCTCTCCAAAATAAATAAACGTTAAAAAATATTTTTTACAAAAGATTGAAATCAGTAGTTTCTGTGACTTCAACAAAATTAAATTAGAGATTTTTTTTTTAATTTTTTTTCAACGTTTTTATTTATTTTTGGGACAGAGAGAGACAGAGCATGAACGGGGGAGGGGCAGAGAGAGAGGGAGACACAGAATCGGAAACAGGCTCCAGGCTCTGAGCCATCAGCCCAGAGCCCGACGCGGGGCTCGAACTCACGGACGGCGAGATCGTGACCTGGCTGAAGTCGGACGCTTAACCAACTGCGCCACCCAGGCGCCCCTAATTAGAGATTTTTTTAAAAAGTATTTGAAAAAATTATAAAATATTTGGAAAATTGAATAATATTCTTAAATAACTTAGAGATCATAGCAGAAATCACATGAAAAATTAGAAAATATTTTTAATTTGAATGAAAATAAAATTACACTATATCAAAATGTGTGGGATACAGCTAACACAGTACTTAGGAGGAAATTAGTAGCTTTAAACACTTGTGTTATAAAAGAAAAATGGTCCAAAATCAATGATCTAAGCTCTCAGCTTAAAAATTTGCAAAAACAAAGACAAATTAAAATCAAAGTAAATAGAGAATGGGATGTTCAAAAGATAAGTGCAGTCAGAATTCATTAGCCAAACAATAAAAAAATAGTAAAACTTGAGCTTTAAAAATAGTCAATTTGATAAATTTAAAGGTTTACTGATCAAAAAAAACCACAAAGAAATCAGAGACTAACAATAATATGAAAAAAGGAGACCATCTCATATCCTACAGGCTTTAGGGAATACTACCAACAACTTAATAGAACATAAATTACTAAAACTGACTAAGGTAGAAATGGAGAATATGAATAGCTCTACGTATCTACTGAAGATATTGAATTCGTCAACTAAGAAACTTCCCAGAAAGGAAACTCCAGGCCCAGAGAGGTTTTCTATTAACTTCTATGAAACATTTAAGAAGGAATAACACCGATCCTTCACAAACTTATATAAAACTTTGAAGAGGGGAAAACACTAACCAATTCATTTTATGAGGCCAGCATTACCCATATACCAAAACCAAAAAAAAAAAAAAAAAAAAAAAAAGAAAGAAAGAAAGAAAAAGAAAAAGAAAAAGACCAGACACCAACATCCCTTGTGAACACAGGCTTTAAAACCTTCGACAAAATATTATCAAGATGCCTGGGTGGCTCAGTTGGTTAAGCATCCGACTCTTGATTTCAGCTCAGGTCGTGAACTCATGGTCATAAGACTGAGCCCTGCATCAGGCTCCACCCTGGTCATGGAGCCTGCTTAAGATTCTCTCTCCCTCTCCCTCTCCTTCTCCCTCTCCCTCTCCCTCTCCCATACCTCTTTAAAAAAAATGTTAGCAAATTGAATTCAGTAATACGTTAAGATTGTAATAGAACTATAATCAATTGGGGTTTATCCTCCTGAAAGGAGAATTTGCAGAGGCCCTACTCTCCCCATGGTGGCTGTTGTCCTGAACAATATCCCTTATCTCTGGACTCCACACCTACCCTGACCAGGCCGCTCTTTTGCCTGCCCATTGACTGGGACCCACTATTGCTCAGCCCCATCTGGATCATACCCGAATCCTAACAACTGAACTTTCACTCTGTCTTTTATACATCAGTAAAGTTTGATCAATATCTTCTAATCTGTGGGTAAATAGTCCTTAAAGGATCAAGAACAACCTTGTTCAAAAAGCCACAGCTTATGTTCCGTGATGCCTTTAAGCCAGGTGTTGCCATTCCCTGTCCTGCACCAACACACGTTATCCCATTCCCCCTTTTCATCAGCTTAATGGAAGTACGATTGGTAAGTAAAATTGTAAAATATTTAAAGTGTAAAACATGATGGTTTGATATAAGAATGCATCCCTCCACCGAGGGAGGCATCCCTCCCTTGCACCACCGAGGGAGGGTGCATCCCTCCACCCTTAACACCTCATTTACATTCTATACTCTTGACAAGTTTCAATTATACAAGATAGTGTTACTTCTAGTCACCGTAAGTATAATTATGTGTAGCCTCCGTGTTATACCTTAGATTCTCAGACCTTGTTCATTTTGTAACTGAAAGTTTGTACCTTTTACCAACCTCTCCCTATTTCCTCTACCCACCGATCCCTGGCAACCATCATTCTCTTCTCTATTTTTATGTGTTTGGTCTTTTTTTTTTTTTTAATTTAAGCTTCCACATGTAAATGATACTATACAGTATTTGTCTTTCTCTAACTTATTTCACTTAGCATAATGCCCTCCAGTTTCATCTACTTTGTCACAAATGCCAGGATTTCCTTCCTTTTAAGACTGAATAATATTCCATCGTATGCATGTGCCACAGCTTCTTGATATAGTTATCTATGGACACATACTTAGGTTGTTTCCATGCCTTGGCTATTGTGAATAATGTTGCAATGAACATAAGCTCGATGCATGAAATTCAGAAAATTTGGAAAATTAAATAGCACAAAGTAAACGACCCAGCCAGAGATACTCAGCAATCATATTCGGCACATAGTACTATTAATATCTAGAAGCCTTCAGTAAATTTATAAGTGATTTTTTGACTTTGGTACTATGTTTGGAAAGGACTCTCTAACCCTCAAGATAAAGATCTGATTTGTTTTTCCTAGTATCTAAGCAACTTCCCCCAAACTGTTTAATGATTTCATAAATTATAATACCTGTTTCACATAATAAGCAATTTTATAGGTTATAGATCTATTTGTGATTTTATGATTCTCTTCCATCGACCTATTTTTGTATCATCCATTTTTAAACAATGTGACACCATAAATATGCTCTAATATCTGGTTCAAGATTTCTCTAAATATTTTTCCTCTGCAGCCTCTTTTTTGCTCGATTCACATTTATTCTTCTAGATGAAATATGTAAACAAAGTTTTTCAATATGCCAAAAGTTCACTTTGAAGACTCACTGGGATTGCATTACATTGACAGCTTGACTTAGGAAAAGAATAGAGTCCTCCAACCCCGTGTCCCATTTATTAAAGTCTTCCTTCATTTTTCTTAAAAATGCTGTGTTTTGCTTTATTTCCTTTTAGATACTCCATATTTTAAAAATGACTCCTATTCAATAGTTCTATTTAATAACTGTGTTTGAGATACCTTGAAAGATAACTAAAACTGTTCAGCAAGACCCACGGCTGGCTGCACCACCAAACAGGTTCATTTCCAGGTGGTGGAGGAAAACTTTTCTCCATGGAACTCCAGAACACAGGAACCTTTCTCCATTTCCTGGGATCCTACCATCTCTCTTGCATGTTGTGTGTCCTTTTTGCATTTTATTTAGCATTGCAAAGTTGATCTGTATTCTATCAACTGCTTATTCTTATCAAATGGAGATTGCAAAATGACTACAACTATTTGGGGGTCAATTCCTAGATTCCTGACACAATGACATATTTTGCAGGGGTTTTCTTTGCATTCATTCTAGGTTGCAATCAACTATGATCATCTTTTATGAATTAAAAAACCGGGGATTTATGCCAGGAGGTAAAGGCAGTCTGACTCAAGAGCCCATACAATCAAAATTACACACTTTGCCCCCCTTCGAAGTAGAGAATTCTGACCCCAAGGTGGATTTTACCCACACCATGCCTCTACAGCAGTGTTGGGCAATACACTTGCTACAGTGGATGTCTTCATCCCCAGTAGCTCTTCAATGACTACCCCAGCTCTCTGTACAAGGTTCCAGACTCTCCTAAACACATAGATGGGAAGCCTATGTAACTAAAATCTAAGATAATATATACGGTAACACCTATCTGGAGTCACAAAGATCCCTAATAAGATCCTAATTGCATTCTTATTACCAATTCTTAGATGATGACTATGTCTGACCAGTTCTTAGGTTGCACCTGCATTGATGCAAACACAGGATTGTCTACATGTGACCATTCTGATTCCTGCCTTTTAATAATGATGCTTCTCCCTCTCCCAATGTTTATGCCTTTTATTTATTTTTCTTTCCTAATTGCATTGGCCGTATCTCCCAGATAATTTCAAATAATGTTGATTACTGTGATTCTTTATTACTCAGCCTTAACAGGAAACTTTGGATATTATATAATTTTATAAGAGAGTGATTCGCGAGTCAAGATATGTTTTTACAGGTTTCAAAAGTATCATCCTAATTTAGTTCTTAAAAGAGAGATGATTTTTAAATTTTATCAAAGGTCTTTTCAGAAGTTGAAGAATTTTTTTTCATTTTGCTTTACTACTCATTAATTATATTAGTAGACTACACATATTAATAGATTTTCTAATATTGAATCACTTGTCTTCTGTAAAAATGTTTCTTTGGCCAGCAAGGATTTTAATTACAATGCTGGATTTGATTTGAGTATTTTAACATTTAATAATTTAAGACTACATCCTTAAGTTAGATAGTCTGTTGTTTTCACTTTTGTGGCATATAGTCCGGTTTTAACATCACTAATTTGCTAGCTTTCTTGAATAAATTATAAAGCACTTAACATAGAACTATTATGTGTGTTAAAGCTTTGAAATAACCCACCCACATTTGAAACTTGAAGAAATTTAGAGAAAACTCTTGCCCGAGTTTTTGTGTTTATCCTTCATTTATTTATTTTCTAACAACGGCTGTATTTAGAGCTATGAATTCTTTCTAAGTCTTGCTTTTGTTTCATCTCAAGAGTTTGCATTTGTAGTGATCTCATTGTCTTTTATTTTCTAAATTTTCAGTAATTACAGACTACTGGATCTTTTGGAATCAGCTCCTTCCCCTCCAAATTAGAAGGTATAGATGACATTTTGCTAGAATAGACACTATTTAATGTTTACATTAGTGCCTTTTTTTTTATAGCAAGAGGTGTCTACCATCAGACAATTTATAGCAGAATTCCTCAAAATCTGTGACATGCATCTTTAAACTCTGATAGTCCTCTGACCTTTTTATTTAGTACCAGAAGAGAGGATCTGTAGCCAATACGCAAATTACCATGGTTTCCAAGACTCCTCCTTGGAGGCGACTTTGAACTGTGCCCAGTGTTGATCTGACATCCCGACTAAACTGCTCATTCTCAGTTCCCAAACCAATCCTCATTTCTTGGGGAGACCTTTTCCATTATTCCCTGTGAGTCTCAGTTTCTCCCAATATCCTCCCCTTGTATCCTTAAAATAATAATTTTATCATTTTATCTCTTAAAATAATCATTTTCCCCTCTAGACTCTAAGGTATGTACATACATACATACACACACACACATACACACACACACACACATACATACGATCTAGTACTCCATATGACTTGTGAGACACCACACCTCCAAGGTATCACCTGACATATGCTTCTTCCTGGACTCTTAGTAAGTATTTATTGTCTGATTTCTGGAAGACAGGGATCTTGCCGTCTCGTGTGTCATTTCCTTCCATGCAGTTCTGGATGCAGATCAGATACCCCGTAAACCCCACATTTCAGAAAAGTACATTGAATTGATTAGTTTTCCATTTTCCTGTGACTCCAGTCTGTTCCAGGGGTCTTTAGAAACTGCGTTTTGATTCTTGCCTTCTCTAGAATCTACAACTCAACAGCAGGAAATAACCCCTAAAGGTTATTTGACCTCAGCCTCTGATAGTAACATGTTGATGATAATTTAGGCACATATAAGAATGTTTTAAAACATAATTCCAAAAAAAATTGATTTCCCTTATTTCCTTGAGTTCTTCTTGTCGCAAATATCTCTCTCTAAAAAAAAGTTCTTCCTTATATCAAAGTGTATTCCCGCTTGTCGCAATGTCAGGATTTTGGTTTTTGTTTTCTCCCTGGGTATTTGTAGCTATTCCTGCTGTAATTACTTGCCGGCCAACGTTTTGTCTGTCTGACAGGGAGACAGATAGAAAGACAGACAGTATGCCCACCTTTAAACTCAAGGAAATCCCTCTTTTCCCTTGGAAGGTTAGAGGCAGATCCAGCAAAGAGAATTCTTTGCAAAGGCCAAGGGATCAAAGACAGAAACTGCATCCAAAAATTGTCTCTTAAAGCCACATCATCTTTCCCCCGAAACTTGCAAAGGCCAAGTAGACAATTGCCTACATGGCAGGGAGAATTTCTGACAGAGTTTCTTACCTCCAATTCTCTTTCTTCCACAGGTCAAATTCAAGCCTCACCATTTTATCCAAGGCACTGATTTACAGCTCTGAAGACTTCTGTCATATCATGCCCCGTGATAACTGTCATGACACGGTGGGCCGTGGTTAGTTCCTAATATCTGAGCTTGGGTTAGCAAAGTTCTGAGTGTATGACACTTGGGATGGGTAAGTTTCGAAGGAGAAGAGGCAACAGAAGTAATCTGGAGCTCAGGATACTCCACTTTGATGTAGGATAGAATGTCTTCCTGGGTGAGATGTATGTCATCATGAAGCACAAGGACATCAGTTTCCTGATAGAACATGGGGGTACACTCAGGATAAGAAAATGACCAAAATTGAGACCAGGCCTCAGATCAGTCAGAATGCAGGGAAGAATGTGTTACCTGTCAGGGCAAAACCCTATAGTTGGGACAGCTGTCCATCTGTGTATTAAGACATTTCGTAAGGTGATGCCTTCCCAGTCCCCGGAGGCCTGTGCCTAGTCATGGCTCTGTCCTGGAGAACCTCACATTGGCTTCAAAAAAGAGCAGGCTCTCTGAGGTTCAAAAAAGAACAGGCTCTCTGAGGTTCCTTCTGACCTAATCAATGTAGAAAAATGGCATCCAGGGTGGTCCAGACTACAGGGTAAGAAAGCATCCATTTCTCTATATCTCACCAAAACAGAGACTTCCAATGGTATCTTTTTAAAAAATTTTTTAGTGTTTATTTTTTTTTTTGAGAGAGAGAGACAGAGAGAGAGCACAAGCAGGGGAGGGGCAGAGAAAGAGGGAGACACAGAATCCAAAGCAGGCTCCAGGCTCTGAGCTGTCAGCACAGAGCCTGATGTGGGGCTCGAACCCATGAACTGTGAGATCATGACCTGAGCCGAAGTCGGACGCTCAACCGACTGAGCCATCCAGGTACCCCCCTATGGAATCTTCTAGAGTATGCTGTGGCCGTCCACCTGTTGCCCTCCTTACCATTCATTTCCCCGTGTCCTTTCTCAATAGCCCACAATCTCCATTATTTTCCTTAAACTATCCCATAATTCTCCTTATGATTCTGATGAAGCTGTGGGGGTAGAACATATGACTCTGGCTGAGATAATTAGGATCCTCCATTGCCCTAACCAGCGTGATCGTTTTAATGACTAAAAGTGACCTTGGCTGGACCAAGCAGGGGATGAAAGAAGAAAGCTGCGCTTGGAGCTGTTGGCAGTCAAGTCATTTTGTGATCAGGAAACAAAGACAAATCTACAGAAGGCAGGGGCAAAACCCTAGCGATGTGGTTGAGCCTCCAGATACATCTGTGTTGAGTCTGCCCAATCTCTGGACATTTGTTAACCCGTAAATTAATTAGTGAATTCCCTTCCTCATATAAGCCAGGTTGAGTTGGGTTTCTCTCGCTTGCAACTGCATTTGCTCTAACTGAGGAGCATTTATCTGATGTCATGGCTCCTAAGTCATTAAACGATTACGGGATATTCATTCCGGGGTGTGACCAGGAGCTTCCTCAAGGCACACGAGCAGACAGACCTGGGGTGTGAGCTCTCCCTGGCGGTGGCAGGGACCAGGCTCCTCACCGAGAGCTTCCTCCTCTGGGTGGGAGGGGGCCTAGAGATGCAGCATCCCAGGGACCAACCTTGCGCCCCTCCCGCTGTCTCATCTGGCCACCAGCAACCCTGTCATTTCCCTGCCACTGGGCTGGCTCAGACAAAGCTCTAGTGGAAGAGATTACAGACAGATGCTCTGGCACAAATCAGAGACCCTGTGGAAGCAAAGCAGTCAGGTTTTCTCTTAAGCGACAGCCATCATTTTCGGCAGGCAGGGTAATTACAGGTTTGCCCTTGCGCAGTGCAAGCTATCTGAAGGTAAAACAATGGTGAGCAGCCTGCGTCTGCCTCAAAGGATGGAGGGGAGAGAGGAGAGCAGAAGGACTCAATCTCTTTTAATTTATTTTAATAAAGCATGGGTTTTCCAAAGGGCCAAAGGGCCTCATTTGCCACAACGTGGTTGGGATCCACCAACAGCTTCCCTCAACCTCCTCTTTGCTCATAATTCAATCAGAGCTGCATATGGAAGCACTCAGCTGGCGTCTTCATGGTTTTGATTTTTTTTTTTTTTTTTTTTTGGCCCTTTCCGAATCCTTCCTGTGTCGCTGCCTCAGCTAGAGAGGGAGGCCTGCTCCTCCTGACAAGCAAGCTTCCTCATTCTCTCTTTCCTCCACACCCTGGGGCTTCCGTGAGGCTCCCCTCCTCCTTGAGTCCCTTGCAGATGTTCATAAATGGTGGGACCTCGATATTTCCCTTTATTCTGGCTGTGGTCGCCTGGTGCCCCAGCGGAGCAATCGGCCCCAAGAAGGCGACACCCTGGCATTTCTCTTCTCCTGAGGCTCAAGGGGTCATCACGGCAGAGGGCGGTCAAGCAGAGGGGAGGGAGCAGCCTCCCTGAAGGATTTCTGAGGAAGATGTGCTCTAAGCGTGACCAGAAAAAGAAGAGTACAGTCTGAACAGCGACCACTGCCATCCTCTCTGGCCAGAAATAAACCCGCTTGGAGCTCTGAACCGTGCTCAGCGCCCCAGGGAACTGACCCCCAGACCAGCTCCGCCCCCTGCCCCTTAGCCCCCACCACCGCTCTGGACGTCTGGAAGGTTCGTTGAGAGACGTCTTCTCAGCTTTCACCCCAGTTTGCCTCCAAATCTCACAGCCCAGAAAAACAAACACCACCTTACTGGTTTGTCCTAAAGAGCAGAAATAGCAAGAATTTCGCGAAAGCCTCCGGGAGGAGATTTTGGCTCATTTGTAGCAAATGGATGGGTTAATTTTTCTACCCGGGGCTGTGGAAAATGAGTTCCCAAGGAAACAAATCTCTGTTGTCACATGGACGCAAGGTCCTTTCCCTTCTTCCCCTCATCAACAGAGAACAAGGGCCACCTGTCCCTCCTTCTCTCCTGGTGGAACTTTCCTTACAACTTCTTACTGCTCCCAGGCAATTGCAGTGAGAGGGGTTGTCACCAGGGAAGCAGCCCCTACCCTCCCTCCCCCAGGACATGCCTGGTCTCTGGGGGGAGGGGGAAGGGTGTCTTTTCTGCATCTTGACTCCAGGGGCAAAGCCTGGGGATCTCCTCGTCCGCTACCCCGCGTAGACCTTCCCTTGTCTGGAGCTGATGATAATGGCAACCGATGGCCTTTGTGAAGACCTCTCTTCCTTCCGGTGCTTTCCTCCACAAAATGCTGGGCAGTGTCCTGGCCTCTGGCAGGGCTGGAGTCTTGATAGGATTTGGGGGAAGAGCTCCCCACCTCCAGCATTTCATCCCGTCCTCACTAGCCTGCCATGCCTTCGCTCCTTTCAGATCCTCCTTCCTTATCCCATCTCCTCTGAACTGACGTGAAGGACTTTCTCCAGAAGGGCTTTGAGCCAGATGCCCCCCCACCAGGCTGCCACGCATGCCTCTCTCCTTTCACGTACCCTGGACCCCTCTCCTGGTCTCGGCTGAGAGGTCTAGCTCTGAGCATCTCAGACACCCGGCTTGTTTCTCACTGTCTCCATTTGGGCAGGAAGATCCACCATGAGCCATCCAAAATGAACCGGTTTTGAGGAATCAAATAGAAGTCAAAGTCACTTCTTGTTTGATAGGTTCTCAAACATAGGTGTTTGAGAACCCCCTTGCCATGAAGGAATTGATTCATGGCATGACATTGGTTAGGCTTTTCTGAGGCTCCCAGAGACCTGGAGTGGGTCCTATGTACAAGCACCAGGGCATCACAGAGAGTCAGCTTGGGGGGTTAGAGACGTCAGACACTCTAAATTCATCTATCCCAGGCACTTCTTCCTTTATGCTTAAACACACTTGTGCTGCAGAGGAAATTGAATCCATACGCCCCGATTCTTTTAAACCTCAAGCAGCCACATGTTGTTTTCTGGACCTGTTTAATTGTCCATGAAACCTCAGCGTCATCTGTGACACGGAGGGCACCCACGGAGAACCCCATCCCCATCATTGCTGCAGAGCACACCCTGCCAGAGTCAGCCGCCTCCCTTGGCATCGTGGGTGGGCAGGCAGATGGGGGCTGGGCCAGGACTTACCGTTAGCATGGCCGGCTGACATGTTTGTCCTGCTGACAACTGGTTCAGAATGGGAAGGGCCATCACAGACTCCTCTTACTTCTCCCAGACGTGGTTTCTGAAGGCAACATCGCTGCAGATGCCTAGACCAAGAGCTTGGAGACCTGGTGTTACCCAAGCTGCGAGATCTTAGGCAAAGCACCCCAAGGGCCCTGATCTCCGCTTCTTCCTTCATCCAGTAGGGCTAATGGTACGTCCTGTATCCATTTCAGTGGAAGTTGAGATGGGCGTCACCAAAGAGAGGAGGCACTTCCATGAGGCATGTGAGGGTAGGAGACCAGGTAGTTCCCTATCTCCCTGCCCCCTAAGTCCTACTGGTTGACAGAACAGCACTGGCTCTAGGGCACCCCCAGCGGCAGTCATTCATTGCTGTATACCTTACATACTGCTTTTATCTGGATTATCTCGATCATTCTCTACAACACCCAAGGGAAAACAAGCGCTATTATGATTCCCATTCAGGGTGACCCCAAGTTTCACGGATACTCAGCAATGTGCTCAAGACCCAGACCCATGAAGTATCCAGGTTGCCCCCAAACCCGGACATGCACCCCCTGGCCTCTCACCCCAGCATGGTGTCTGTTTGCCAGTGAGCAGAGGCTGACTTCCACGTCGGAGACGGCTCATGCTCAGGAGGTGCTCGCCATGGCATATCTGCCCCATCGGCTCAGTGGCCCACCCTTTCCCACTGCAGCACACCATTCTGTGACCCAGAACTCTGTCCCCACCTCTTCTGGGAAGGCATGGAAAGTCCACCTGAGGCTTTGAGGTCAACTAACTCTTGGCTTTAATGGAGGCAGGTGTCTGGTCCAGTGCTGGAGGTCCCCTCGGGCCAGCCCGGGGGCTACAGGCAGATGTTCCCAGCCAGTCTACATGTTCCCTGGCCATGAGCCAGGTCTTTATTGTAAAGGACACATAGGACCCAAATGCAACCCCCTAATAACAGAAACAGATTTAAGCGAAAACCAATGGGCTTAACCAAACAGACGGGGGGTGGAGCATCTGACATGGCTTGACTGAAATAAAGTCATTGGCTCTGACTCCCTTAATGAGCATTTCATTGGAACAAGATGCCTCGAGTTCCAGCTACCTCCACGTGCCCTGGTTCACATCTCGCAGGACGACCACCTGCTTCTCTCCCAGAAGCCCCGACACAGACCTCAGTGGTCCAGTTGAGTCTGGTGGCCATCCTGAATCAATGATTCTGCCCTAGAGGGAGTGTGCCGAGGTGATTGGCTGTGACCTAAGTCAAGGGCTCCCACTCTGGGTGAGGCCAGGCGGAGGGAAAGGACCAAATCCTTTCATTCAGGGAGACTGAGAGTGAAGGACGGGGAGTGACCCAAGGAAAATAACATGCGACCACTAGAAGACGAGTAAACGCAGCCCATGCTTCCAAAAACCCCAACACCCACCTGAGGCACGGGCGAGCTAACACGGGAGTTGGCAAACCCTTTCTGCAAAGGGCCAGATAATAAACATCTTAGACTCTGCCAGCCATAGGGTCCCTGCCCTAGCCAGTCAGCTTCTGCCCTGGTCGTACAAAGTCAGACAATAGGTGAAATGAGCAAGTAAGGCTGCGTTCCAACAAAACTTTATTTAGGGTTGCTGAAGTTTGAAGTTCACGTCACCCTCACAGGCCACAAAATACTCTCCTTCTGTTGACTTTTTCAACCATTTCAAAATTTGGAAACCATTTCTTTGCGCATTGGCCCTATAAGAACAGGCTGGGGGTGGCTGGGGGGTGGGGGTGGTTTGCTGATCCTTGCTCCTAAAAGAAGGCTGGCAGGAGGTGGGAGACAAGGACCAAGGTCTCTCCTGCTGTCAAAGGGTGCACAGTCCGGGGGGAAATTGTGGGTCTCAGGAACACGAGTAAGAAAGAGCTCGAAGAACTCTTTGGGCCAAAGTGAAATTCTCAGTTTGGTTAGAGATTTACCTATATCCTCTCCCGTACTAATTTACAGAGAGAAGTCTATTAATCATTCCCGGTGCAGAAAGGAAATCACATTCTCAGCACAAACATAAATTATCGGCCTAAAACTCAAATTCCTTCAGAGGGATGGGGCAAGCTAAAAGTTTTGAATAGCTCAAATAGAACAAATGGCTGAGAGGAGATAATGCATCTTTTGAAATACAAACCTGAAAAGATGTTATGCTCAATTACACTGACAAAAGATTTGGGATCCAGTAATATCCTCCGTGGAATTCTGCGGCTAAACAGGAATGCTAAATCATAGACTCTAACTTAAGCAAGAGTAATCTAGCATAAGTCACATTACACGCGCATCCTCTGGGAGCCTGAATTGGCTCTGATGTTTACAAAATGCCTTTCTGCGTCTCTGTGAGGAGGTCGATCTGCCTGCCCAGACCCCCTTTGTCTCCAAGCTGCCGAACTCTCAAACTGAGCACCGGGGTGCTTGGAAAGAGACGGCGGTGGGGGAGGGGGGTGTCAAGGGAGGTCACGCGGAGGGCTCAGTGTTAAGTCAGAGGGAAGGGCTTCAGTGCCAAGCAGACAACGCTGTGGAAAGAGGACCCCCGGGGAAGAAAAGTGAGGAGGGTGACCCGGAAGAAAGAGAACCCCAACGGTGGCGGGAAGTCTACCGCGTCACCTGAGCACAGGTGAGGAGAACCGTGGCACCTGGGTCAGGCCACCCCGCCCCCTGCTCTCAGCTCTGAGAACCACAACAAGACTTCCTGGACCCTGGGAGAGCTCTAACTGGCTCTCCCCAGCCGGTCTCTGAGTCCCCAAAGAGGCAGGGATCTACCTCGTTCGCACTGCCGTATCCCGCAGCCCAGCTGGCCCACAGTAGGTATTTGCTTGACACCCGAGCAGCAATGTCCTGATAAGGTGTGTGTGTGTGTTAGGCCGTGTGTGAAGGGGATGGAAAAGCGGGGGTGGGGGGGCGGGGGAGGGGACGCTGAAACCTGGAGATTGAGTCTCGCTACTCCCACATGTTTCTGGAAGGCAAGCTGAGATCCTAGGTGAATTTTTGGCCGCTGCCGTGACGAGTGTGAAAGGCTGACCCTTCAAATGTGTACCTCAGGGATCCCGGGAGAGAGAGAGAGAGAGAGATGAGCTGGAGGAAAAGAGAGGAGCACGAAATTCTAGAGAATTGGAGGAACAGGCCTGTTCTGTGGTAACTGCAAGGGCAAAACCAGGACTTACAGATGTAAGCCGGTGGCGGGGGTGGGGGGGGGTGGGGACTCCGGTTCCAGCAGCAAGTAGGAGGTTCAAGAAGAAGCTTGATGCTCTGCGGTGCCAGGGGCTGCCATATGGTGACCGAGTGTCCCGTCACTGGAGCTGGTTGTGCCCCGGTAAAGAAAACCGTCCCCAAGAAGAACCACCTGAGACACAGATAACATGAAAGGTCTAAGTTTGTGTTCAACGTCAGCCATTTTGTGCCCAGCCCACCCCGAGATCTCAACTCAGTGGGAAATGGAGCTGGGAGGCAGAGAGAGGTCCTGATGGCTGCGTGAGTGGGGTTGAAGAGGAGGCTTGACTTTCGACTAAAACTGGACTTGCTCATTCTTCCTCCAGCCAGAAGCCCAGACTCGGGGCCCACGTGGGAAGTCTGGGGCAAAACAGATTCACCGCCCGCCGCAAGGGCAGCGATGACCCGGGCACAGGGCCCGCAAACCCACGGACGGGTTCTTCCTGCTTCCGGCAGTCAGGTTGGGCCACGCCTGGGTGTGCTCCCCACAGGGCTGCAGCAGTGGAGAAACATCCGGGCTTCAGAGAAGTCTCCCCATGCCCCTCCGGAAGGTGAGCGGGGCAGGCCGGCAAAGGGCAGACGGCTGCCTCTTCACCCTGGGCACCGGGAACTCAAGGGGAAGGGAAGGGTGCTGGCCCTTCTCCCAACAGGGCCTTCATGGGGATCGCAGGAAGCCAGACCCAGTCCTCCAGGGAGCCCACGGTCCCCGGGGCTCGCCGGAAAGAGCTCGCCCTTAGGTGCTGGTACACAGGACACATGACAGGCAGCTCTTTAGCCATCTGCTGAGGAAATACCAGGGTAAATTAAAACGAGAGTGGATTTGTGACTTCTGTCTTTTCCAAGAAGATAGTGTTGGCAGGTTTATGAGAAAACCATTCCCAAACACCTTGAATTTATATGGCACGCTTATTTCAAAAGGTCTTCCACATCTGTTAGCTCTTTGAAGCCCCTGGAGGCAGGTAGGGCAGGAAGGCGATCTGGGTGGGAGAGGGAGCCACGGGGAGGTTGAGCGGCTTTCCGAGGCCACGTGGCTCTCCGGGGAGAGGCTGGAGCCGCCCATGCCACCCTCACCCTCTCCGCGGGCTCACGGGGCGTCTCCTTCTTCCAAAGCTCCGGCCGAGGGCATTGGGTCCCAAGGCTGGAAGCAAAGTGCCCGCTTCAAAGCTAGGCGGTCAAGGGTCCGCAGGCCCTGGGAGGTGCCCCCTTCTCACCCACACACAGCCCTGCGCCCATGTGCCCTGGGAATTAGCCAGGGTTTAGAGGTAAAGGAATAATGGCTCCTCAAACAGAAACAAACAGGGGCTGATTGACAGGGAGGCCCCTCATAATCAGTGCCGCAGTAAACTATACTAATTATGGTGTCAATTGGTAACATTATAAAGGTTGAAGCTACATAATGAAAAAAGAGCATACACACAGGCAGCGCGAGTTCAGCAAATGTAATTACAGGGTGACATTATTGGCAAATAGTATTTTATGAGGTATTAAGAGGGATGTGGCATAAACACATTCCAAAACTTACAAGCGCCTCTGGGGCGGAAGAGCCAGGAACTGGCCAAAGGCTCGCCCCAGCCACCGCCATTTGGCAAGCTGAGCTCGTCGGGGGAACCCCCGAGGCCTTCCTGGCGTCCCTGCGCCCCCCCCAAGAAGATGCGTGCAGGTAAGGATCACTTCTCACATGTCCCAATCCCTTGGAGGCTAAGAATGCCCTTGTTCCTGGCCTACCCCAACCTCTTGAGTCCTCACATCCTAAGACCTTGGACTGTCCAAGGCAGAAGGGACCACAGAGTCCATTTAGCTTCACGGCCACCCTACGGCGGGTGTGACGGGGGAAGGAAGCTGCCCATTCATTATAACAATACATATCGATGTCCAACAGTGCTCATGGAACCCCATGCCAGACAGGGCTATAGCTCCGGCCTAGGTCTCTGTTGTCACTGGGGTCACATTCTATGGGAGACCAAAGAGAATTCATCAAGCACATCACTGAGGCCGTCCCAGCTTCACGATGACACGAGGTGCTATGAAGAAAACGGGATGGGGTGATGGGGTCCTGGGGGGCTGGAAGTGGGGAGACAGGCAGGCTTCTGGAGGGTCTGATGAGCTGCGACAACCAGGAGGAGAGGAGAAATGACCCTTCACAGGTGCCCGGCTCCTTAGCGGCAGAGAGAGGGCCGGACGGGTGTCCTCGCCTGGAGTCACCTCGAGTCCAGCCTCTTTCTGTTGCATCGGGCACTCCCGACCAGTTTGTAGGCCACGATGGGAAGAGACACTATCAGCTCTAAGAGTTTGTGAGGCCATTTCATTTTGAAGGTTAAAACAACATCAGGGATCGTATAATTCAAAGTCCCTACTCGGCGGAGAGCCCTGTGAGCCAGGTGTGGTGAGAGAACCACCCCCAGGTCTGGCCGTCCATTGCTGCAGAGCAAACCACCCCCCACTTAGCAGAAACATATTATCGTCCTTCCCTTGTTTGCACTGACTAGATGGTCCTTGTGTGGCTACAGTCAGGTGGTGGCTGGGCCTGGAATCATCCAAAGGCTTCTTTGCGCACCTGACTGGCCTGGGCCAGTGTGATTGGTAGAGCTGGGAGCTGTCTAGCCTCTCTGCACCGCTCGTGGGCTCCCTCCCTGTGGGGCAGGCTTGGGATAGGTAAACTTTTTCCATGGAGGTAAGCATTATAAAAGGACCAGGCCAGAGCCACCAGATTCTCAGGACCTGACAATGGAAGGGCCAGAACATCTTTCCTGGCATAATTGCTCAGGAAAATGACTAAGGCACTCCTAGGTTCAGGGGAAGAGAAATTAGACTCCAGCTTTTTTTTTTTTTTAAATGTTGATTTATTCTTGAGAGACAGTGCGCCAGCAAGAGACGGGCAGAGAGAGAGAGGGGGGGGGGTAGAGAATCCACAGCGGGCTTTTCACGGACAGCACAGAGCCCGACGTGGGGCTCGAACTCACGAACCGTGAGATCATGACCTGAGCCGAAGTCAGACACCCCCAGCCGACTGAGCCACCCAGGCGCCCCAAGACTCCAGCTTTCAATGGGGGAGAATAACAAAGAATTTGCAGCCGTCTTTAATTTACCACACTCCCCCTGCACAAAAATCACGGCTTCCATTAAGGGTCCGTTTAGCCTCCTGACAACTTAGCAACTGTCATTCACACTTAGATTGTCGGTGTTTTCCTCCAATTAATCATAGAATTAGCCCATGCTTATTGAAGGCTTACACACGGCACGCAATGAACACGTACAGGACCTTCTCCACCGGTGCTTCCAACCCAGATGAGGTGCCACATACTTCCCTCTGTAGTAGCTGAACTGTTTCCAAGTGAAATTTGCCACGGAGGCCCCGTATATAAAATAGGTCAAGGCAGGGCTATTCTGGGTAAGGTGAGAGCCTCGGGGCGCCTATGCCGAAGCCCGCGCTCAGGGAATTACAGCGTGCACGACACCATGGAGATGGAAAAAAGCAGCCTAGGGACTGAGATGTCCCTTCTCCACACGGGAAACTTTCCTGATGAGAAGCCACGGACCCACACCAACGGGAGAGCTAATATGTTAATGAGATTTTTTTTTTTTTAATCGTAAATCTATATCGCAACAACAACGAAACAAACAAAACCGAAAAAAAGAAATACGAGGGCAAAAGAGATCCTAGTTAGAGCTTGTGTCAGATACGGCTAGATCCAGGAGTTCACACCACATCACATACCAGTGAATGGGTAATCTACCAATTAAGCCAGGGTAGGGTCCCTCCCGTCTTCATCTGTTCTAGCTTCCCCCTCAGGAGCACTTCCTCTATGTCCTTGGGAGGACAAGGTGGCCACAGCTGTTCCAGCCTTCCTTTTACTGTGGTAAAAGCCGTTTCCAGCAAATCCGGCTCTGGGGGGCCTCGTGTAGATCCTGCGTTCAAATGATTAGCGGACGTTCTGCTCTGTCAAAGTTGAAGGAGTCATTCGATCGTCGGAGCCACTGAGCTGGTGAGGTCTTTTGTACTAAGAGTGAAGGACAGGGAATTAGGTTCTCTCGCCAAAGGAAAGCAGCCTGGAGGCCGGACAGACAAAAATACCTACACGGAAAGGAAGGAACAGCAAAGAACCAAGAGATGGGAAGACAAGAGGCCAGCTCTGGGAAAGTTGGCCGTGCCCGGCCTCTCACCGCAAGATGGCAGGACTGGTCAGCTCCCTAGGTCTCGACCACTAGTATATGAACTTCTCTTACAAGTGGTTCCTGTGTCCCTGGGAGGAGGTTTGAGGTCAGAGGTCAGGACTTCACTTTGGACCCTGGCGCTGGCTCCACCCTCAGCTCTGTGCCTGTCACCCAGGCCCTGGGCATCAGGATGACCTCTGACCTTGGGGAACACCCAGAAACGTCCCCAGGAGACTTTTAGCGGTGCTTTGGCCTGAAATAAAGCCAGGGAAAAGGAAACACAACTGCCATGCAGGATTATGAAACATTGCCATTAAGTTTAATGCCTTCGTAACAAAGAATGCCACATTTATTGTCACAAATAAATCCACGGATTTAACACCCATCAGGCTTTAGACTTTATTTTTCCATATAAAATAAATATGGCTAGAGTATAAGATTATGACTGCACCATTATTTTCTAAAACTATTTAATTTAAGCGCAGTCTAACTGCCCCAGGCCGTAAACCTGGACACAGAGAGGGACCACCCCACTCCCCGAGGGAGCGTCTGCCCCACCGAGTGCGGCCGCCAACAAGGTGGGCTTTCCTGCCCAACTGCTGGGTTTCATCACTGTTTAATGAATTGTTGCACACTTTATAGGATAAACAATAAATTGCACATGATTTATCATATTACCCAATAAATCATGTGACAAATCATTAGGCAGAGTGATAAAATCAAGTGTTTTAGAAATAAGTTAATCTATGATGCCAATGTGTAAACTAAACAGTTGCTTAAAAACCCTATTTACTAATCATTTTTACATAAAGAAAGATTAATGATTATGTAGATTAAATGTGTACTTATTCCTATAAACATCAGACAGCCCTGTGCCCTGCTGGCCTTCCCGGTTTAGCCAAGGGCCCCCGAAAGCCCCCCTTCCTTTGCGCAATCCCATCTGCTTCCTTCTCCCTGGATTTGCTTTGCCTGGGAAAGGCGGCTGGAGAAGCGAGGGCAAGAGAAAGAAATGGTTAATGAGGAGCGTGTCACCTGAGGGGTCCGGCGGAGGGGCTGTTCTCGCCGTAAATTCCGTAATCCACTAATTAACACTTTCATTAGGGTTTGGAGACAGGTTCCAATGCCGCCTGCTTCTCCAGCCCGCCTTCGACCCAGAGCTCGTTCTCACTTGTGACAACTATGTTTATAGCTTCTCTGCCCATCGAGCTGGCTGGCACATCAAATTACCCTCAAGAGTACATGGGCATCACGTCACATTTGCGTGCCCAATATCATACGTGACGAGCCGTGCCACCGCCAGGGCCTTTAATGCACATCCCGCAGACGGCCGGCCCCCGGAATGCATAGGCAGATATTAAGCTAAATCTTTTTGGAGTCAAGCTTGTTTCACGTCAGTTACACAAACATATTGGTTCCTTTAAAAGAACAAATGCTTTGTGAGTAAGGAAACGACTACAGGAATGAAACCTGAGAAATCATTCCATGCGTCAACTCAGACCTTCCTTCCGAAGGCTCCCTTCTTAGGATTAGGGGAGAGACCGTTTGGCTTCTAGAATATGAGTTTTGAGCCACGTTCGTTATAAACCCTGGACGTTACTAGGCAATGTAAAGGGAGAGAACGGGAGAGCCCTAGTGAGTGTAACCAGGAAGACCATCAGAATATCAGAGAAGAGCCGTCCTCCTCTCTTGTATGGGAACGCCCCTAATCTTCCCAGATAGTCCCTCTGATTTGGGATTCCTTGAACATTGCAAATCAAACCCTGATGCTGATCCTAGTGAGGCAGATAGAAGCGAAGCCATCTTAGACATGTTGTCACACCCACCTTCTCTTTCTCATGAAGTCCGTGTTAAATTACATGAGAAAGCGTGAGTCGCCAAGGTTTGGGGACCACCATTCCTGGTGCCCCAGCAAAGTGGCCATTGACAGATCGGGGAGAGGACGGGAGGTAAGAAAGGAGTCAAGGATTGCACTGTGTTATCATCCTTCAGAAAAGCTCTAAAAGATGAAATGGATCAATTTTACTGACAACTTCGGTTTCAATGAACTACCTGGGAAATATTTCCGCCAAGGCAGAAATCCAAGAAACGAGCTTTTACACGTGGTCTCCGGCCCTTCCCAAGAGGCGGAACATTAGAAGCTCAGGGAGAAACATGACAGGAATCCCATGTCCCTTTATGACCCTGGACACATGCCTTCTCCATGCTGCCCTCCGCGTAGCCTCAAGCTGCAGGCTGGAACACAACTCTTGGACTGAGAGGAAGAGAGCCCAATTGCCAAGACAAAACTAGAAAACGCTCCAAAGTAAGTTCTGTTTCTTAATGCCCAGAAAAGAGACCGAAGAAGTGACAACACCCTTCTCCTTTTACTTTCTCTTCTTCTTCTTCTCTAGCCCAAGGCAAGATCCACTCTGATTCACCTTTCAAAATACAGCTACATCAGGCAGGATAGGACGGGATAGGGTGGGATAGGATAGGTTTTGCTTCAGTAACGTAAAATCTCGAAATCTCAGGACCTTAAAATACATTATTATTTCTTGCTCTTGCAACGCTGCTGTGGGCCCAGGGAACACCCGGAGACAGGCGTCTTCGCTGCAGTGGTGCAGTGATTCTGCCTTCGTCGGATGTTCCCTCCATGGCATCGTGCACTTTCCCAGTCACTGAGGAGCACAGCCCACAGAGGCAAGCACAAGCTCTTAAATACTTTCACCAGAACTGTCAGACCATTTCACTGGCCAGAATGAGTCACATGGTCATTCCTAACTTCGAGGATGCGGAAGCGAAATTCTCCATAGGCCACAGGTAGAGAAGAAGCAGATATTGGTGAACATTCGTAATGCTGATCACACAACCCGTATCCAAAAGCATCCTTCTCTGCAAAAATAACAAAGCGGAGAGCCCTATTAGTACAACTTACTTTCCAGTATCTTGCTGGACTGCTTCTATCCTTAGAGGTATGGCGCATTTGCTCCGCCAGGGGTGGTGAGAGGCACATTTGGATAGCGATCAACTCTACAGAGAGGCAACATACCCTAATGGTCAAGAGCATGGATTCCGGAGTCAGACACCCGGCCCTGGAACCCCAGCTCTGATACTTATTACCAGTATGGCCTTGGGCAAGTTAATTAACTTCGCTTATACCTCAATTTGCTAATTGTCAGTGTGGAGCTAATGATGGTGCCTAACTTGTAGGGTATTTGTGAGGATTGATTACATTAATACATGTGAAGCCCTTGGCACTGAGTGAGTGCCACAGAAATCTTTCCTATGACTGCAGTGCGTTACACTCTGCAATGGACCCTCACATCCATTGGCCCATTTGGTCATTACAATGTGTCTATGGAACAAGCTCACCCCATCTCTTGTATCTTCCCCCACCATCTCAGACAGAAGCTAGAGATTAGACAAGGATGTCGACCTGTTTAAAGGCTGGGGTGGGGGGGAACTTTGGAAATTGATTCCAGGAGAAATTATTTGCTCCACATATAAAAATGAGAGGATTTTGAAGGAATGTGGTGGAAACAGTCCACCCAAGAGCCTGTAGGTACCCTACATTTCCCAGCCCCCTTGTAGTTGAGTGGGTTCTATGGGTAGTTAAGGCCAATGAGTTGGGAACAGAAGCAACATGGCCACCTTCAGAGCACAGGGTTTTTTGAACATACCAGGTTCCCCAGAACTCTGCTGTCCCATCACAAGAACAGGGGAGACACCATGTTGAGAAGGTGAAGCCTGGAACCCTGAGCTACCCCTAGAGGATGGTTAGGCTGAACGTCTACAATGCAATTGAATGTGTGAGAACTTTTTGTAGAGTTAACCCCCGATGTCTTAGAGTTATTTGTTATCACAGCAAACCCGACAAATACAGAGGGGTTTTTCCTCTGAAAGAAAAGGGCACACAATCGAGAAGATGGTCAAGCCAGATGGAGCGGCTGGAAGTCTCTTAAGACGAGAGTGATTCACAAAATTTTAAGCTGTTTGCATTGCTGCGATGTAAATGTCCTCTATCTCTCCTTCTCTGTTTTGATTTCATTCTGTTTTGTGTTTTATTTTGATAAGTTTTTCCATGGGAACATCAGTTAAAGAAAGAGACTGGGCCCTATATGTAAGTTATCACCAGAAGTCAACGGCTCTAAGCCACAACACAGAATCCTGGGGGCAGAAAGCGGAGGTGGCCATACGCATGATAACATAATACACTCTCTGCAGATGTCTTAGAGTGGAGATTCGGCTTTTCAGAATTTATTCAAGTCAATATTTGTCAATCTGATTATACCTTAAGAGGTACGCTGATCCTAAGTCATGAAAACCTGAGCTAAGATGAACACCATTTAATATCATCTCACATTTACAGATGACAGAAAAACAAACATACAGACAGAGTAACTCTCCCAAAGTCCCACAGAAAGGAGTGTGGTGAACTTGGAACTAGAACTCAAATCTTTTATGCCCAACCCACTATAATGCTCTGAGTAGGCCAGTCTCAGTAGAATCAAGGTCAACAACCTCCATGTTGGTAAATCCAATGGTAAATCCTCAGTCCTTACTGGTTTGACATATCTGTGCCATGTGATGCAACTAATTATTCCCTATTCCTTGGAAACTTTTCACAACTGGTTTTCAGTACACAATATTTTCTTGGTTTTCCTCCTACCTCACTGGCTGCAATTTTTGTCTCTCCATTTCCTCGATCCCCAAGGAGAGGTGCTTCAGAGTTCAGCCTGTGGACCTCTTTCCTCAACTCTATATATTCACTCTGTTGATGAGTACGTCTAGTTTCATAGCTTTAAATTCCATCCATATGCTGATAAACTCAACAAATTTATAGCTCCAGCCAGGACCTCTTCCTCGAACTCAAGAATCATATATCCAGCTGCTTACCTGGCAAGCCACTTAGGTGTCTAATGGGCATTTGCACATTTAATGTGTCCAAAATTGAGCTCCTGGGTTTCTTTTCTCACCCATCCTACCCCCGCACGGATTTCCATATCTCATCCTTCCTTTTACTTAGCTCCAAAATTTGGAACCCTGTTGGCTCTTCAATGGCTCAAAAGGGCACAGCAGCAGACATCATGATCCAAGCCATCATTTTTACTCCTCTGTGTCTTTGTGTTAGCCTCTCTATTCGTCTCCCAGAGTCACCCCCTCCAGGTCTTTGCTCAAATATCACTTCCAACATGAAGCCTTCCTTAACCATCAAACTTAAAATTGACCAGCCCCCTTTCCACTGACGCTGCATGGGCCCCTACCCCCAGCACCTAGAACCATCTATCATGTTACACAGTTTCCCTATTTTCTTTCGACTCCATCTCCTTCCTGCTAGAATATGACCTATATCAGGGATTTTTTTTTTCTTGTTGCGATATCCCCAGGGGCATACAATAGTCCATGGCACAGAGAAGAGGTTCTATAGCTTTCTGTTGAATGAGTGAATATGTGGCCCTCAAGCATCCCCCAGCCTGAGCCACGTACCCTCTCCTTTCAACGTCTAGTTGCTATCTGGTTGAATTTCCCCTCCTCCTGCCTTTCTCGTCCACCCAGGTATTTCAACCTGATGTCTTGGGAGACAAGCTTCTTGGCTCCTTTGCTCCCTTCCTTGCTTCTCATTTGAGAAGCAAGAGACGATTTAGTCTTCTTGGCTCCTGTGACAGCAGACGAGAGAATCGCCTCTGCTCCTTCATCAGACTCAAGAGCCTGATATCTTTTCTCCACTCACCAGGCTTATGCTCTGCTTGTTTGGAACTAGGATTGGAAACGTCATGGGTGCAATTTCTTCTCCTTTGCCCTGACATTTTTCCTGACTCTCCCAACCCAGATTGACTTCCCCCCATTTCTGGATTATTTTAGGGCACAATTGATATCATAATAAGCATTTATATACAGCTTTTCTTAAATGTTTGTATCAATGACATTTGGGAAATATTATCATGCCCCATTTTACCAACAAGGAAACTGAGGCCCAGGGAAGCTAAGCTACATATCCAAGTTGCCAAGAGCGCAAATTCTAACGCAAGCAGGCCTAAATTCGAGTCTCGGGCCCTTGACTCTGTCACACTTACTGTGGGAACCAAAGCTAAATTGTTGGTCATTTCTAATTATTTGCTGGAGGTGGAATTCTGGCTCCAGGAAATATGTATGTATGTATGACAGGAACTGTCATACCCTTGATCTGTCTGTGACATCAATTCAGCCTGGCACATGCATGGCTTAGTGGAGACTCTCTGCCAGATTCACCAGATTTGGTGGCCTTGGTGGGGAAACAGGGAAATGGGACAACCTTGAGGGCTATTATACAAGAAACGATACCCTGGTGAGAAAGCACCCCTGGGGAAGCCAGAAATAGCCCCTTGGAGTCTTCCCTTTCTGCCTCACCTCTGCACATTGGTGGAAACCAGAATGGCACATACATGCTCATTATCCTGAGAAAAGAAGAGACAAGTGTGTCTCTGTTCATTTTCCAACCAAATGATTTCTCCTTCTTCAGTGATGTTTCCCTCTATGGTTATAAGGGTCTCAGACATCTCTGGAAGGAGCCAGTACAAATCCATCCATCCACCTCCACCTACCGACCAGTGTTTGTTTATTGATGCTTACCTGTGTGCTCAGCCATGGGGGAATTACAAAGTCTTTGCTTTGTAGGGATTACCAAGAAGCTGATATGAGTGGCAAGACAAAGAGTAAGATACGTTACTATATCCATGCAGTGTGCTTTACGGTTGATAGAGCATGCTTTTGTCCATTGTATCTTAACCTCAACATATCTTAGTTGTAGATAACGTGCCAATGAAGAGCCTTCTCCGAAATCAGAGTTCCTATGCAGATGATTCCATTTTTAGACCTAGTTTTCAGACTCTAAGCCCAGTGTTCTTTGTACCAGTCTACACCAGCCCATTCCATTCCAATGCCCACATAAATGACAGACTCAGACGACAGAGGGTCTGCCCCGATCTCCTTACTGACCACTCCGTGAAGGCCAACACTCACCTAGAGCTGTGCTGTTGTCACCTCCCAGAACTGACACCACACCTTGCCTTGGGTCTCCAACATGGCTAGAATCCCTGGAAGACAGACACAAGTCCTTGTACTTCATTTGTGTCCCCAAAGAATGCCCAGCAAGTCTCTGGAGACTCAACAGGGCTCAGGCTCAATCAGCACTCTTCCTTAGCCATGGAGTCTTTCTGAGCTGCTTCAGACCACACAGATCTAGCTCATCTCCAAACCAGGTATGCAGTGGTGTTCAATAGCCATGCGTTGGGTGATGGAATAGAGAACAAGTGTGCTGGTGGGCTGCAGCATCTCTCATGACCATTATCTTTGTCCACGGCTCCTCCCATTTGTGACCTCATCCTTTCTCTTGAGTTTGGGAGACAGGCCAGCCTTGCGAATAAGAGGTGGTTGCCGCATGTTTGTGTCTATGGACATTGGATGTCTTCCAATGTGGCCAAGGGAATCAACCATAGACCCTTCAAACATAACATGCTGCCCCCTTTACTTCAAGCTTTTGTGGTAAAATGGAAAATCCTACATGTCCTTGTTGGCCCAGGCACCAGCCCTTCTACCCTGAAGCAGTCTCTTTATCCTTGATGTCAACTGTCAACATCTCAGATGGGGGCTTGGGACTCTGCCACATGGGATGCCTTTGGTTAGCGACTCCACACAGCGTGGTTCGGTGGGTCTGGTTGCAATCTATAAGGAGAGGAAAGAGCCTGCCCCCAACCAAGCAGCCAGTCCACACCCAAGCCAAGAAGAAAGCTAAAAGAGTCTCCACTCCCACTGCATGTTCTAACCACTAGACTGAGCTCCTGTTGCTTTACAAAAATGATTTGCTTTTAATTAAAATAGGAGCATAAATTATTTTTATCCCTGTATTATTGGGCGGTAAGTAAATTCACAGTAACTCACTGGATTTTTTAAAATCTATTTTAAATATAAACACACTGCCATATTTTCTGTGGGTTTGAAAGCTTATGTTAAGTTTGCAAATAAGTCAACTCCATAAAGATAACATCTTTCCCTAAAAAATGTGTTGCAATCTAATGGCATGCTATGGAAAATTAACATCTTATTAAGAACATACATGAACTGTCCCTCAGTTGAAAAGATCCGGGGTAGACCTGAGCCCCGTACCTGTCCCTGAGGCCAAACCAACTGGCAGGGCAGCCCCCAAACTGCCCCCCCCACCACCCCAGGTCTGTTCTCTGCGGCTCTCACATGACTGCTATTTTATTTTGAGCCGTGACAAACTTTATTTTTGAACCTACCTTGTTGCATGTCTGACAGATCCTATATTCACAGAGGGACCTGAGTCACTCTGGTCCACACTGCAAAGATGGCGTCTCAGACAGGGCTGCACAGACATGTGCCTGGCTGTCTATCCAGGTAAACTTCTGTGAGGACATTGATAGCCACACCTCCTGTGGCCATAATGCCCAGCCCTCAGTGATGGGGACAGAGCGCTGGAGTTTTCACCCATTACATGGAACGGGAGAGCCCAAGGCCTCACAGGACCAGACACGAGAGAGTTATGGGCTCACATTCGCCCAGGAGCAACCCCTTTTGCCGTCCTGCCTCCTCCGTAGCCACTTCTCCCTCAAAAGTGGTTTATTTGCCCAGCAGACTAACTAAGAGCCACGGCTCTTTCTTGTGTCTCGATGGCAGATGCTTTCAGTGCCCTTTCCTGGGCCTGAGCTTTGAGGAATTCAGCTGACGCCACACCCAAGCCCACCTTGACCCTCCTTCTCTCCGGGCCTCCGTGGACCGCCGGTCTTCTGAAATTTTACCAAAATAAAAAGTCTTCTGTAAATACGGAAAGGGAAAAGCTGTCAAAACCTGCATGAGTTGTTTAAATACCATGAATAAGAACCAGTAACAATAGGCACATCAATGAAGATGTGTTTCCTTCAGACTTGGCCATGTGCCACCCAACGCGAGTCCCCCAGAAAACGCCACTCGGTGAACGAGGGAGCTTGGCTCACCCGCCCCTCTGCAGCACCCCCTCCCCAGCAAAACACTTTTGACAAGCCACTCATCTAGAGCCATTTCCCACAGCGTTCCCTTCATTTGCATTCTCATTAGAATAATGTGATTTTGCGACGTGGGAACGTGTACGTCCTCGCCACGCGGAGAGAACGCCGAACCCCAGATTCCAGACGCCAGCCGGCCTGCCTGTTGGGGTACAGGGCCGCCGAGAGGCACTGAGACCCAGCCACGCTCAGCGAACAAACTCAAGCAGGGACTTCACAACCAAATGGTCTGATCGGGACCTTTTCGTGTCCATCTTCGGAATTGACCCAAACCAGAAAAGGAAGTTTCAAAATGAAAAAAATAAAATAAAATAAAATGCCTTTGGGAAAAAAAAAAAAAAAAAAGGAGTCCTGGCATCAGAAAAGGAGAAAACAAAGTGATTTCACAGAGAATAGGAAAAGCATGCATTTTGCTTTATTCTACTACTTTGTTTGCTTGCAGATGCTTGCCCCTGATTTAAAATTTCCACATGCCAGCTTTTAAAAGTGTTATAATGGAATCAATTTCTCTAAGTCATCCCAGGGCATGGCTTACCAAATAATGCTTTTAAGGTACCCACTCTTCTCTTTCCATTGTCCTCGTCGTCGGCGTTGTTGTTGTTAATGTACATTTACTGAATGATGTCTTGTAAATATTTTTTTGGTCACTTAAAAGCCAGGAATAAAGCATGCAAACCGTGTTTCCCCACATCATAAGCTGGTTTACATTTCTCTACTTTCATGGGAAGGGTTTCTTCTTCTCTCTCCTGAAGAACTGGAAACGCTTACGGAGCCAGGAAACTTTGCAAAGCAAATCATCCAGTATTTGCTTAGCTCGTCCTTACTTCCAATGAGGAAGGAGACAGTATTCATGATAAAGATCCAGAATGCGTGTTTCAGGACAATTTCTTTCAGGGCAGAGCCGGCATCGCGGAGGGTGGAGGATTGACGGGGAGCTGGAGGTAGGAAAATGGGGCAAACGAACGGCTTTAAATGATGTTAAAAGGAGCTGAACTCTGGAGAAGTTCCTTCTGGAGCG